>NW_026067968.1:4258715-4304488 GCF_014885135.2 Alexandromys fortis | reverse complement strand
TGGACCCAGCAATACCACTCTTGGGAATATACCCAAGAGATGCCCTATCACATGACAAAAGCATTTGTTCAACTATGTTCATAGCAGTATTATTTGTAATAGCCAGAACCTGGAAACAACCTAGATGCCCTTCAATGGAAGAATGGATGAAGAAAGTGTGGAATATATACACATTAGAGTACTATGCTGCGGTAAAGCAAGGTTTTTGATCATATTTTCTCCCCCCCCCTCTCTTTCAAGAATACAACCTAACTTTGTGATATATGTTTTTCTTAAATAAACAACATATTAAGTATAGTTGCTGCTGCTCACAGTCTTGGATATGTGGCCTTCCACTGGTCTATGGTCAGCCAACCGAGAGTCATACCCTTTTTATTATTATTATTATTATTTTATTACTTTAAAAATGCCAATCAAAATTCCCATTTCCTCCCCTTCTCCCACTTTTCTCCCACTCCTTCCACACACCCTACCCTCCAACCCCTCCAATCTTAAGAGAGGGTAAGGCACCCTGCCCTGTGGAAAGTCCAAGGCCCTTCCCACTACATCCAGGTTCAGCAAGATATACATCTAAAGAGAATAGAATCCCAAGAAGTCAGTACATGTAGTAGAGACAAATTCCAGTGCCATTATCATTGGCCCCTTAGTCTGCCCCAACTTTCAACCACATTCAGAGGGACTAGTTTGATCCTATGCTCGTTCGTTCCCAGTCGAGTTGCAGTTGGTGAGCTCCCATTAGCTTAGGCACATTATCTCAGTGGGTGAACCCCTCATGGTCTTGACTTTCTTGCTCATACTCTCCCTCCTTCCACTCTTCAACTGAACCTTGGGAGCTCAGTCCAGTGCTCTGATGTGGGTCTCTGTCTCTATTTCCATCTGTTGTTGTAAGAAGATTCTATGGTGATATTTAAGATAATCATCAGTCTGACTACAGTACAAGGACTTATCAGGCACCCTCTCTATTGCTTAGGGTCTTAGATGGGATCATCTAGAGCCAAGTTTCTTGCTAACCTCATAATGACTTCCTCAATCAAGATATACTTGCTCTCCCATCTGTCCTTCCTCCATCTCAACTATCCTATTCCCTCAAGTTCTCCCCAATCTTTTTCTTCTCCACGCCTCTTTCCCTGCTCCTTTTCCTTCCATCCCCTGCCACCATGCTCCCAAATTTTGTCAAGCAATCTTGTCTGCTTCCAGTTTCCAGGTGTATTTATATATGTTTTTCTTTGGGTTAACCTTATTACTTAGCTTCTCTAGGATCATGAACTATAGGCTCAATGTCCTTTGTTTATGGCTACTATCCACTAATGAGTGAGAACATACTATATTCATCTTTTTGGGTCTGGGTTATCTCACTCAGGATAGTGTTTTCCAATTCCATCCATTTGCATGCAAAATTCAAGATGTTACTGTTTTTTTTTTCTTCTGCTGAGTAGTACTCTAATGTGTATATGTACCACACTTTCTTTATCCATTCTTCCATTGAGGGGCATATAGGTTGTTTCCAGGTTTTGGCTACTACAAATAAGGCTGCTATGAACATAGTTGAACAAATGCTTAAGTATGATTGGGCATCTTTTGGGTATATTCCCAAGAGTGGTATTGCTTGATCCTGAGGTAGGTTGGCTCCCAATTTTCTGAGAAACCGCCACTCTGATTTCCAAAGTGGTTGCATAAGTTTGCATTCCGACCAGCAATGGATGAATGGTCCCCTTACTCCACATCCTCTCTAGTATGAGCTATCATTGGTGTTTTTAATTTTAGCCAATTCTGACAGGTGTAATATGGTATCTCAAAGTCATTTTGATTTGCATTTCAATGATAGCTAAAAAAGTTGAACATGTCCTTAAATATCTTTTGACCATTAGAAATCCTTCTGTTGAGAATTCTCTGTTTAGTTCAAAGTCAGGGATGGTAATGCCTCCCGAAGTTCCTTTATTGTATAAGATTGTTTTGGCAATCCTGGGTTTTTTGTTTTTCCATATAAAGTTGATTATTGTCCTCTCAAGATCTGTGAAGAATTTTGATGGGACCTTGATGGGGATTGCATTGAATCTATAAATTGCCTTTGGTAGAATTGCCATTTTTACTATGTAGATTCTCCCAATCCAAGAGCAAGGGAGATCCTTCCATTTTCTGGTATCCTCTTCAATTTCTTTCTTCAATGCCTTAAAGTTCTTGTCAAATAGATCTTTCACGTCCTTGGTTAGAGTTACTCCAAGATATTTTATGCTGTTTGTGGCTATCGTGAAAGGTGATGTTTCTCTGATTTCCCTCTCTGCTTCCATATCCTTTGTGTATAGGAGGGCGACTGATTTTTTTGGAGTTGATCTTGTATCCTGCCACATTACTAAAGGTGTTTATCAGCTGTAGGAGTTCTTTGGTGGAGTTTTGGGGTCGCTTATGTACACTATCATATCATCTGCAAATAATGAAAGTTTAACTTCTTCCTTTCCAATTCGAATCCCCTTGATCCCCTTATGTTGTCTTATTGCTATTGCTAAAACTTCAAGCACTATATTGAAGAGGTATGGAGAGAGTGGACAGCCTTGTCGTGTTCCTGATTTTAGTGGGATGGCTTTGAGTTTCTCTCCGTTTAGTTTGATGTTAGCTGTCGGTTTGCTGTAAATAGCTTTTATTATATTTAGGTATGACCCTTGTATCCCTAATCTCTCCAAGACTTTTATCATAAAGGGATGTTGAATTTTGTCAAAAGCTTTTTCAGCATCTAATGAAATGATCATATGGTTTTTTCTTTCAGTTTATTTATATGGTGGATTACATTAATAGATTTTCGTATGTTGAATACACCACTTTTTAATTGGCTTATTTAGAACTTTAATGTCTAATTTCTTGAGTTATTTATATATTTTGGAGATAAGGCCTTTGTTTGATGTGGGGTTGGTGAAGATCTTTTCCATTCAGTAGGTTGCCTTTTTGTCTTATTGACTGTGTCCTTTGCTTTACAGAAGCTTCTCAGTTTCAGGAGGTCCCATTTATTGATTGTTGCTCTTATTGTCTGTGCTACTGGGGTTATACTTAGGAAATGGTCTCCCATGTCCATGCATTGAAGGCTACTTCCCACTTTCTCCTCTATCAGGTTCAGTGTCGTTGGATTTGTATTGAAGTCTTTAATACATTTGGACTTGAGTTTTGTGCATGGTGATAGATATGGATCTATTTTAATTCTTCTACAGGTTGACATCCAGTTATGCCAGTGCCATTTGTTGAAGATGCTTTCTTTTTTCCATTGTATAATTTTTGCTTGTTTGTCAAAAATCAGGTGTTCATAAGTATGTGGGTTAATATACGGATTTTTAATTTAATTCCATTGGTCAACATTTCTGTTTTTATGTCAATATCAAGTTGTTTTCATTACTGTAGCTCTGTAATAGAGCTTGATGTCAGAGATGGTAACGCCTCCAGAAATTCCTTCATTGTATAGGATTGTTTTGGCTATCCTGGGTTTCTTGTTTTTCCATATAATGATGATTATTGTTCTCTCAAGGTCAGTGAAAAACTGTGTTGGGATTTTGATGGGGATTGCATTGAATCTATAGATTGCCTTTGGTAGGATTGCCATTTTTACTATGTTGATCCTTCCTATCCAAGAACATGATAGATCTTTCCATTTTCTGGTATCTTCTTTAATTTCTTTCTTCAAGGACTTAAAGCTCTTGTCAAATAGATCTCTCACTTCCTGGGTTAGTGTTACCCCAAGATATTTTATGCTATTTGGGGACATCGTGAAAGGTGACATTTCTCTAATTTCCCTCTTAGCTTCTTTATAATTTGTGTATAGGAGGGCTAATGATTTCTTTCAGTTGATCTTGTATCCTGATACACCACTGAAGGTATTTATCAGCTGTAGGAGTTCTCTGGTAGAGTTTTTGGGGTCACTTATGTACACTATCATATCATCTGCAAATAACAAAAGTTTGATTTCTTCCTTTCCAATTTGAATCCCCTTGATCTCCTTATATTGTCTTATTGCTATTGCTATAATTTCAAGCACTATGTTGAAGAGATGTGAAGAGAGTGGACAGCCTTGTCTTGTTCCTGATTTTAGTGGAATGGCTTTGAGTTTCTCTCCATTTAATTTGATGTTAGCTGTCAGCTTGCTGTATATTGCTTTTATTATATTTAGATATGATCCTTGTATCCCTAATCTCTCCAATAACTTTATCATGAAAGGGTGTTGAATTTTGCCAAATGCTTTTTTTTGGCATCTAATGAAATGATCATATGTTTTTTCTTTCAGTTTATTTATATGATGGATTACATTGATAGATTTTCATATGTTGAACCAAACCTGCATCTCTGAGATGAAGCCTACTTGGTCATAATGGATGATTTTTTTAAAAAAATTTTTTTAAAGATTTATTTATTTATTATGTATACAATATTCTGCCTCCATGTATGCCCACATGCCAGAGGAGGGCGCCAGATCTCATCACAGATGGTTGTAAGCTACTATGTGGTTGCTGGGAACTGAACTCAGGACCTCTGGAAGAGCAGACGGTGCTCTAAACAACTGAGCCATCTCTCCAGCCCCCAATGGATGATTTTTTAATGTTTTCTTGGATTCGGTTTGCCAGTATTTTATTGAGAATTTTTGCATCGATGTTCATGAGTGAGATTGGTCTATAATTCTCTTTCTTGGTTGAGTCTTTGTGTGGTTTTTATATCAGGGAAACTGTAGCTTCATAAAAAGAGTTTGGCCATGACCCTTCGTTTTTTATTATGTAGAACACATTGAGGAGTATAGGTATTAGCTCTTCTTGAAAGTTCTGGTAGAATTCTGCACTAAAACCCATCTGTCCCTGGGCTTTTTTTGGTTGGGAGGTTTTTGATGACAGCTTCTATTTCCTCATGACTTATAGGTCTATTTAAATTGCTCACCTAGGCTTGATTTAATTTTGGTATATGTTATATATCTAAAAATTTGTCCATTTCTTTTACATTTTCATTTTTTTTTGGAGTACATGCTTTTGTAGTAAGACCTATAATTCTCTGAATTTCCTCAGTGTCTGTTGCTATGTCCTATTGTCTGAGGTTTCTGTCCTACCCAGTTCCCACAGTTTTTAAGTCCCAGAGAAAATCACACAGAGTTCTACATTAGTTATAAACTGATTGGCCCATTAGCTCAGACTTCTTATTAACTCTTATAACTTATATTAGCCCATTATTCTTGTCTATGTTACCACATCGCTCAGTACCTTATTCGGCAAGGCAGTCACATCTTGCTTCTGTGGCTGGATCATGACTGCAGACCAAGCTCTCCTCTTCCCAGAATTCTCCTGTTTTTCATCCCTCCTCTACTTCCTGCCTGGTTGTCTCACCTATACTTCCTGCCTGGCTACTGGCCAGTCAGTGTTTTATTAAAATATAATTGACAGGGTACAAACCATGATCTCACAGCACTTTCCCTCTTTTAAAATAAAAAAAAAACCAAGAACTCTGCATCTAATATCCTTTGTTTAGCTTTTCTCCTGACCATTATTCATAAAAACTTGTAACTAACATTCTAAACAAAGGAAAATATTCATAGTCCATTTTTTTGGAATGTGGACATATTTTTCAGGCTACTTCCTGCTTGTTGAGGGCACATATAATCTTATGGGGACCTAAAGAAAACTTAGGATTATGATTAATTCATGACTGGAGTAAGTATCCTGTGAGGCTTGATCATTCCAGGCAGCAGTCTTGAATCTGTTATGGATGTAGAACTTTGACATCTGGGCCATCTGTTCCTACTGGAGATTTCTGAGGTGGTCTTTCTTGATCAAACCTGGTTTTTCTTAACTCAGAATGAATCTACAGCCTCTCATTTCTGTGGGAACAAAAGCAAAATGTCTTCTTCAAAGTAACATAACTTTTGACTTCAATTTTGAAGTCAAGGTATTTTCAAAATATTCATGTCTTATCAATCCTGCATATTTTATATTCAAATGTCTTTTAACAGCTGTTGCTCCTTCCTCAGCTGTTAAACAATTCAAAGACAACATGATAATATACAGTATCCAGACTCTCTATGTATTTTCATCTTTATGTGGCTTTACTTTAAGTTCTATTTGTTTTATTTTTACTTTTATATTTTTAAGACAGGGTTTCTCTGTGTATCTTTGGCTGTCCTGGAACTCCCTTTGTAGACCAGGCTGTCCTTGGAGTCATAGAGGTCTGTCTACCGTCTATCTCTGCCTCCCAAGTTTTGGGATTAAAGATGTGTGTCCCCATACCTAACTAGTCTCCCCCCCCCTTTTTTTTTTTTTTTTTAGAAAAAAAGGACTTTAACCTTTGTCTTTTCTCTCCCAAGCCTGCATATATTTCTAAACATACTGTAAAACATTTAGAGGTTTTCTATTTCTTTGTATCTATCTTTACTGTATATCTCTGTTTTTCTGACCACATGAGTCTTTAATTTGCTAAGCAATATGAAGAGGATTTAAGATGTGGCTTTGACAGCTGGATTCAGTCCGTTATTTAGCTTTCTGAGTTTTCAGCCTCAAGGAGGAGGTTCTGGCCAGAGCCATGTTTATTGCCACAACTCTATGGTGTTTCAAGGTCCCTGCCACCACCAAAAAGCATGAGGTCAGCTTGTCATAAACACCATTCAAGTGTTTCATGGCAGGACCTCTTAAAAGAGTTGCAAGATTTTTGCACCTAAAGCTGAATCAGGAAGCCTCTCTTAAATGAGAGTACTTGCTTGCCTCAAGCAAGCAAAACAGACCCAAGAAATTGCTGCTACTAAGAAACCATGCGTAATGCTGTTATTTTGTGTCTAGAATTACTTCCCAAGCTCTCTCAGGCTTTATATGGATGCAGTTGTCCCACATTGGGCACCATTCTGTTGTTTGAGGTTTCTGTCCTGCCAGGTTCCTGCAGTCATTAAGTGCCAAAGAAATCACACAGAGTTATATATTAGTTATAAATTGATTGGCCCATTAGCTCAGACTTCTTATTAACTCTTATAATTCATATTAGCCCATTATTCTTGTCTATGTTAGCCATGTGGCTTGGTACCTTATTCGACAAGGCAGTCACATCATGCTTCTTTTTGTCACGAGTGCAGACCAAGCTTTCCTCTTCCCAGAATTCTCCTGTTCTTGTCGCCCTGCCTCTACTTCCTGCCTGGTTGTCCCGTCTATACTTCCTGCCTGGTTACTGGCCAATCAGTGTTTTATTAAAATGCAATTGACTGGGTACAAAGCATTGTCTCACAGAAATGCCCTCCTTCTCATTTCTGATTTTGTTAATTTGGGTGTTCTCTCTCCATCTTTCGATTAGTTTAGATAAGGGTTTGTCAACCTTGTTGATTTTCTCAAAGAATCAGCTCTTTGTTTCCATGATTCTTTGGATTGTTTTCTGTGTTTCTATTTTGTTGATTTCAACCCTCAGTTTGATTATTTCCTGTCTTCTACTCCTCCTGAGTAAGTTTGCTTCTTTTTTTTCTAGAGCTTTAAGGTGTGCTGTTAAGTTGCTAATGTGAGCTTTCTCCATTTTCTTTATGTGGGCACTTAGTGCTATGAACTTTCCTCTTAGCACTACTTTCATAGTGTCCCATAGGTTTGGATATATTGTGCCTTCATTTTCATTGAATTCAAGGAAGACTTTAATTTCTTTATTTCTTGCTTGACCCAGGAGTGGTTCAGTGTCTGATTGTTCAGTTTCCACAAGTTTTTAGGCTTTCTGAGGGTAGTATTGTCATTAAATTCTAACTTTACTCCATGGTGATCCAATAAGACAGAGGTGGTTACTCCAATTTTTTTTGTATCTGGGGATGTTTTCTTTGTTACCAAGTATGTGATCAGTTTTCGAGAAGGTTCCATGAGGTGCTGAGAAGAATATATATTTTTTTCTATTTGGGTGGAATGTTCTATAGATGTCTGTTAAGTCCATTTGATTCATTACATCTGTTAGTTCTCTTGTTCCTTTGTCTGGTTGACCTGTCCTTTGGCAAGAGAGAAGTGCTGAAATCTCCTACCATTAGTGTGTGGGGTTTGATGTGCTATTTAAGTTTTAGTAATGTTTCTTTTACATATGTGGGTGCTCTTATATTAGGGGCATAGATATTCAGGATTGTGACTTCATCTTGATTAATTGTTCCTGTTATGAGTATAAAGTGTCCTTCTCCATCTCTTCTGATTGATTTTAGATTGAAAATCACTGTTAGAAGCCTTGCCTGGTTATGAAGATATTCAGTTCAGACTCTATATCTCCCATTACTGGGAGTCTTCACTGGGGTCACCCTCCAAGATTCCAGGGAGTTTCCACTGCACTTGCTTTCTACATCCCACTCCAAATTTACCCCAATTCCAGTTATCCCTCTCAGTACTCTTTCCTTCTATGCTCCCCCACCTGATTTCCCCTTTTCTTATCCCTAACCAGCCCTAGTACTCTCAAAAAATGTATTCAATTTCCCCTTCCCAGGGAGATCCTTGTATTCCCCACTTGAGTGCTTCTTGTTACTTAGCTTCTCTGGGTTAGCGGATTATATGTTTATCCTTTACTTCAGAGCTAATGTCCACTTATAAGTGAGTACATTCCATGTTTGTCTTTCTGGGTCAGATTATCTCACTCAGGATGATTTTTTAATAGTTCTGTCCATTCACCTGCAAATTTCATGATGTCACTGTCTTTAATAGCTGAATGATAGTTCACTGTGTAAATGTGCCACATTTTTTAAATTTATTTATTTTTGGTTGAGGGTCATTTAGGTTATTTCCGATTTCTGGCTATTTTGAATAATGCTGCTATGAGCATTATTGAGCATATGTCCTTGTATATGCCCAAGAGTAGTATAATTTTTTTATCTTAAGCTAGATCAATTTCTAATGTTCTAAGGAACTATCTAATGATTTCCATAGTGGTTGTACATGTTTGCACTCCCACCAGCAATGGAACAGTGTTCTCCCTTGCTCCACATCCTCTCCAGCATGCTGTCACTTGTGCCTTTTGTTTTAGTCATTATGACAGGTGTAAGATGGAATTTTAGAGTTGTTTTGATTTGCATTTCCCTGATGGCTAAGGATGTTAAATATTTCCATAAGTATTTCTTAGCCATTTGAGATTCCTCAGTTGAGAATACTCTGTTTAGATTTGTACCCCATTTTTAATTTGATTATTTGGCTTGTTGATGTCTAGTCTCTTGGGGTCTTTATATATTTTGGAGATCAGCCCTCTGTTGGATGTGGGGATTGGTGAAGATTTTTCCCATTCTGTAGGCTGCTGGTTTTTTTTCCTATTGATGGTATTCTTTGCCTTTCAGAAGATTTTCAGTTTCCTGAGGCTCCATTTATTTATTGTTGATCTTAGTTCCTGCACTAGTGGTGTTCTGTACAGGAAGTTGTCTCCTGTGTCAACTTTAAGTCTATGCATTTAAGTCTATTCCCCACTTTCTCTCCTTTTGGGTTTTATGTTTGTTTATGCCTTTGAACCACTCGGACTTTTGTGCAGGGTGATAGATATAGTAGATATAGCTCTACTTGTGTTTATCTACAACCAGCTAGACCAGCAACATTTGTTGAAGATGCATTTTCTCTCTCCCATTGTGTATTTCTGGCTTCTTTATCAAAAATCAGGTATCTATAGGTGTGCTGATTTATATCTGTGTCATTGATTCAATTCCATTGATTTTATGTAAATATCATGCATTTCTTCATTACTATAGCTCTGTAGTACAGTTTGAAATCAGGGATGATGATACCTCTTGAAGTTCTTTTATTGTAGGATTGTTTTAGCCATAAAAAATCAGCTATATTATTTGGCTTTCCATATGAAGTTGAGTATTGTTATTTCAAGATCTGTTATTGGATGCCTCTGAGTGCCAGCCTCAGTGCCCTCTCAGTCTTCAGACAGGATGCTTACAGCAAGCAGGGCTGGCTAAAGGGATCTGAGGGTGAATGAATTAGCTCATATGCATCTTCTTCATATGTCTCTTTATCCTTCAAAAGTTTTCTCTCAATCCCACAAGGTTTCCAGTTACAATTAGCAATTCTCTGGCAATAGCAAGGATACCAAGCATGCATTTTTCATGGTCAAGAACATTGATAAGACTGACAAAATGGGTGCCTGTTATCTTTCTTATGTCTCAGATGGGGCATGGTTGTGAAGCACCCAAGAATATCTGAAAGGGGTGAAGAGAGAAAGAAGTTATGTAGTATAAAGTCCAGAGGCTGCCAGTTCCAGCCTGGGCAAAGTGGTGGGCACACATACCCACTGATGCTTGAGAAAGAAGGAATTCCTTTCTCTGGGATTGGTTAAGCAATCTAAATCTTTTCTTTGTATCTCCAGGTGTAAAGGCACAAACAGTTACTTTCCTAGACTAAGATCTTATATCAGTGAAAGTGAGGTGAAGGTAAGTACAGAATATTAATAGCTTATTAAGGAAGATCAGGGACCAGTGGGTTGCACTCTCTAAGACAACTATGAGAGAAATAAGGGTCCCCAATCCTCCTTCTCAGTGCCTATCTTTTGAGGCTCTGAATTTGTTCTGTTCATAGGCTCCTCTCCTTGTAAGATATCCTGCCATAAAAGATAATTGTGGGGGTCTAGCTTTATGCAGATTTGATTATGAGAACAAAGATTTTTTTGACTGAATGAACATTTTCATACCAGGGCCCCATAAAGTGGGGAAAGGGTCATTTAGTTACCAGTACAGAAGGGAGTTACGCCCAATAATTGATAAATGCACTGCTAAGATTTTTTTGGGACAAATCACATTATGGAAAAAGGAGTGTTTTACAAGGGTTTTACAGAAATGACAGCAACTATAGCTCTGTAAGTTGGGTTTCCTCCACTGGAATGTGATCCCTGTGAATTAGTCTAGTGATTTCATCAGCTGCATTCTCACTGTATAATACTGTGGACCAGATCAATCTGTGCTGGGATTTTGATGGGGATTACATTGAATCTATAGATTGCTTTTGGTAGGATAACCATTTTTTTTACCATGCTGATCCTACTAATCCCTGAAAGTGGGAGATCTTTCTTTCTTCTGTTATCTTCTTCAATTTCTTTCTTCAATGACTTTAAGTCTTTGTTGTACATGTCTTTCACGTGCTTGGTATGGTGGTTTGAAAAAAAATGGCCTCCCAAAATAGAGTGGCACTATTAGAGGGTGTGACCTTATTGGAGCAAGTATGTCATAGTGGGGAGAAGTTTTGAGGTCTCTTTTGTTCAAGCTTACCTCAGTGTGACATCCAGTTGACTTTCTTCAGCCTTCTGGTTAAGAGGTAGTTGGCACCATGTCTGCTTGCATGCCACCATGCTCCCTGTTCATGATGAAAATGGACTGAACCTCTGAAACTTCAAGCTGCCACCTCAATTAAATGTTTTATTTCTCTGAGTTGCCATGGTCATGGTGTTTCTTCACAACAATTAAAAACCCAGACTAAAACACTTGGTTATAGTTACACCAAGATATGGTATATTATTTATGGCTATTGTGAAGGGTGCTGTTTCTCTGATTTCTTCCTCAGTACATTTGTCATTTGTATATAGTTGGGCTACTGATTTTTTTTTTCTGAGTAAATCTTCTATCTAGCCATTTTGCATAAGGTATGAATAAGCTGTAGGAATTCCCTGCTTGAACTTTTGGGGTCACACATGTATACTACCATATGATTTACAATAGCAATATTTAACTTCTTCTTTTCCAATTTGTATCCCCTTGATCTCTTTCAGTTGTCTTATTGCTTCTGCTAGAACTTAAAGCACTATATTAAATAGATAAGGAAAGAGTGGACAGCCTTGCCTTGTTCCTGACTTTAGTGGAATTGCTTTGAGTTTCTCTCCACTTAATTTGATGTTTGCTATGGGGTTGCTGAAAATTGCCTTTATTATGTTTAGGAGAGATCCCTGATCTGTCCAAGACTTTTATCATGAAGAACAAGACATTTATCATGTCCTCTTTTTCATTTATTTTTTAATTTGGTTTTGCCAAAACCTTTTTCAACATCCAATGACAAGATTATGTATATTTTTTCTTTCAATTTGCTTATACATTGGATTTCATTGAAAGATTTTCATATGTTGAACCATCCCTGCATCTCTGGGATGAAGTCTTCTTGATAATGGTGGATTTTTTTTATGTGTTACTGGATTTCATTTGTGAGTATTTTATTGAGTATTTTTGCATCTGTGTTCATAAGTGAAAATCATCAATAATTCTGGATTATGTATACTATTGTGTTTTTTTTGAATTTTTTGACTGTGAATGAGCTAAGCACAGACTGCCAAGCTAAATCAACATATATATTTTAAAGATATCTTGACTTCAAAGTTTGAGTCTAAGGATATGTTACTTTAGAAAAGAAGTTCTACTTTTGTTTCTACAGAAGATGAGAAACTGTGGATTCCTTCCAGGCTAATGTAGTTTAATAGAACAAGTCCACCTGGAAGGTCTCCATAAACCCTAAAAATACTTTGCTCAACAAACAGCAGGAAGCAGTTTGGAGAAAACAATGGCCAGATTCCCAAAATTTTTTTTTCTTTTAAAAAGGATTGATTATACATGGTTAAATGGTTGCATTCAATTTCTAAGAAACAATAATGAGGATATGATACAGATATGAATATTTTACATTGGTATGGACTTTGATCTGTTGATATAAATTTAAGGTCAATTTTGTTACACTGTGTATATGTATTTCTACTCTTCTTTAAGGTATTATGTTTGTGAAACTCATTAAAATGTAATATATTTACAAATTACTAACTTATAGTAGTCATGTTAGTTAGGTTTTCTAGGTATACAGAGATATATTTCAGTTAGATAATCTGCAACACTTCAAGACCTACAGAATATGGCATTTAAAATATTTTAAGAACTTAGACTTTTCTAAACAGTGAGACTTGTCTGTTTCTGGCAGCACCACTTACTTCAGGAAGGTTGATAGGCATCAAAGAAACTTGTTATAGAATTTTCCTTCAATGTGTCAAGGCTAGCCATTTGGGTAAGAAACTACTCTTGCCTGGACTGCTTTATGGTATGCTATATGAACTGGACATGGAGGACTCACAGAAGAGTGACTGCTGAACTTTCCAACAGATGGAATGGTCCTTCAGGGTTTCTGCTTCACAGAAGAAACTGCCAGACATTTTGCAGAACTCAGAAGAAAACAAGTGATGAACATTGCCATTACAATGCAGAACAGATCTTCAAATTTCTTGCTTCATGAAAAAGTCTGCTGGATATTATGGGCCCATAGGCTGAAGATATATGCCCCAATGTTACAGAAGAATTTTGGGTGACTCTTCAGGCAGCAAGATATCTCTGTCTATTCTAGAACTTTGGAAGTTGATTACAATGCACTTCCTGTTTACTTAGGTAATTTCATCTACTTCTGTGATCTTTGAAGAGTTGAAGACAGTTATTGTTCTTCTTAGTTATGATCAAAGATAAATTAAATATAAAGTTTTAGATACACAAAGATGGGATAGATAACAGCGTATTTTCCTTAATTTGCCCAAATATAAACAAACTAAATATTGTATATAAACAAACTAAATATTGTAACTCTAATTCTTGCTTGACAACTATTTTGTATATATAATTTTACTATGTTAAAGTTAAAGCCTTCCTTTTTAATTAGACAAAAAGGGGGAGATGATGTGGGGTGCCCTTCTGTATATGTGTTGCTTTTACTTGTTAATGAATAAAGCTGTTTTGGCCTATGGCAGGGCAGAATATAGCCTGGCTAGAAGATATATATATGAAAGTGATGCCAAATAACTGCTAAAGGAGAAAGACACTGGAAAACCCTGGTAGGTAGACCATAGCCTCATGGTGATACACAGATGGGTTAATTTAAGATGAAAGAGCTAGCTAGAAAGATGCCTAATCTAATTGGCCAAACAATGTTGTAATTAATAGAGTTTCTGTATAACTATTCTAGTCTGGGTGGCTGGGAAATGAAACACAGACCCTGCTTACACTCTGTATGCTTCTTGTCCATTTATAGTCATGTCCTTATTTAGATTGGGATTTTTTGTATATTATTTTGTTGAATATCTTTTCTGGAACTTTGAGCCCAGATTCTTCTTCTCTTCTATTCCTATTATTCTTGGATTTAGTCTTTTCATAGTACTCCTTATTTCCTGGATTCTTGTTTCAGGATTTCTTTTTAGCTTTAACATTTTTTTTTTACCAATGTATCTATTTCTTTTTTCCTTTTCTTTTATTTCTTTTTTGGTTTATCTTCTTTTTAATTTTTAAATACAGTCTTTTCTTATTTTACATAGCTATCCTTTTTCCCACTCTCTCCCCTTCTCCAGTACACCCCTTCCTCCACCCCACTCCCCATCCACTCCTCAGAACAGGTAAGGCTTCCCACGGATAGTCAACAAAGTCTGGTATTCCACTTTAAGATAAGACCAAGGCCCTCGCTCCTATATCTAGACTGAGCAAGGTACCTCTCCAAAATGAATGTGTGCCTAGATGCCAATTCATCCACTTGGGATGAATCTTGCTTCCACTGCCAGTGGCCCCACAGACTGTCAAAGCCTCACAAATGTCTCCCACATTCAGTGAGCCTAGTTTGGTCCTGTGCAGGTTCCCTTACTGTCAGTACTGTTAGGAATATTTCTTAATGCAAACTCCCTGCCAATGCAAAAATTCCCAATCAAGCCGAATCAAAACAAGCCATATTAAGAAATATCCAAGTTTAATGGGAGATCTGCACTATTGGGTGGCCCTGACGGGGAACCAGGAAGCCGCAAAAACACAACTTCTGGGAAGAAGAAAGGGAAACCATGTGTTCCTTTTTGGGGATCACTTAAATACCCTGGGGAGGTACCCCATCCCCAGGGAGGGGTCAGGACCTGACCTGCTGGGATTTGGAGTCCAGACCAGGCCTGAGGGCTGGGATAGATGAGAGGGGCAGGGGCCAACTTGACATTCCAGATTCTTTGGATATAGGTGTGACAGAAAATTGGAATGGTAATTATGACAAACACTTAGGTTCTCTTTGGGAACAAAGGTCATAGACTCAAATCTGGCTACTTCCTGTGGGCACAGGGTGGCGTGGGGAAGGAGAGAGTTAGGTGTCCATGTTTAGTGAGAGGTGTGGCTGGAAAGGCATCCCATGTATTATCATTTCAGAGAAGGCAGACATCTGTTCCTTGGGGAAGATGAGAAGGCAGGTGTCTAGGGAAAAATTGTTATTGCTAAAGATGAGTGTGCCAGAATGAGGAGCAGGTAGGCCCTTCATTGTGGCATCCTGGAAAACCAGAGGGTGGAAAGTCCTGTCTGCTGGACAGACCAAGTGTCCTGAGTAGGTGCCCGCTTGAGCCTGGAGAGATGGGACCAGCATGTGTGTCCCAAGAGCTTGGCAGCTGAGGTGGTGGTAAGGTTTGAGAGACCTAGGAGTTAACTGTTTGAGGAGGACTCTGTCCCCTGGGGAGAACCGGGCAGGTTTAGGGGCATTAGGGTCCACTGGTGCGGTGGCAGGAAGACAACCGTCAGCATGTGAATGGAGAAGGGATCTTAAAAGGGAGAGGTAGGGAAGGTACCCCACTAGTGGAGGAGTTTGAACTGGGAAGTGATGGCTAAGGAGAAAGAGTCTGCCATAAAGCAACTCAAAAGGGCTGAGGCCCATAGGGGAATGTGGGGTGGCTGGCCCTGAGACAAGTCAGGGCAATGGGGAGAAGGGAGGGCCAAGATACTCTTGAGTTCAATGGAGAGCTTGGTTAGTTGTTGTTTGATGAGTTCCATTGTGCAAGAGATGTTGAGAGCTTCTGACATGAGCTCCATGACCCTGAGCCATCACACCTGCTGTTTCCCTGTAGACCGGAAATGCTTCTATCCATTCTGTAAAAGTGTCCACAAGTGTTAAGAGATAAACAGAGATTTGTTAGTAGGCATATGGATAAAATTAACCTGTCAATCTTTGTCCGGTTGGTGTCCACGAAGCTGGTGTATGTGGAGAGCTCCTTGTGGGTTGGCCTGGGCACAAGTCTGGCAGGAGGAGTGAACCTATAAAATAGAATCTTGGAGATGGGTGGGGTTAAAAGGGGCTCCAAGAAGTAGAACAAAGCTTTGGGGAAGCAGCTAAGGTTATCTCCACCCAGTAAATGTGCTGGGCAAGCTGGTATCCCTAAGAAAGAATGAGAAAAAAAAAATTGTCCTGCAAGATGGTAGGGCAGTGGCAAAGTTTTAAGTGGGGAGGATCAGGTCCCGTCTACCCCATAGCTGAAATTGGTGAGGGAGACATAAGGCCAGAGTGAGAATAAAAGTAATAGACTTACCTGCCACTTGTAGCATGACCCTAGGCTAGGAGAGGGTTACAGGATATACCAAGTCTGGGCAGTGTCAATCCTCTGCAAGGCTGAGATATTTGAGGGCTGGCACAGTTTCACTTGCCAATGGTGATGAGGCTGGACCTCCGTGGCTTGGCATAGAGGACAAGCCCACACGGGGGCATTGTGATTTCCAGTGTCCAGGTTGCTAACAGATAGGGCACAACCTCAGAGCAGGTGTAGTGCAATATCATGCCACGTGACCATTTAGACCACACTTGGTACAGCCCTGTGGTTGACGTCCCTTGTCCCCCTTCCTGTGCCCTTAGGGCAGCTGCTAAGACCTGGACCTGTAGATTGTTGTAGCTTTGTCTGTCGGGAAGACTAAGCTGATTCCTCTCAGGCATTAAAAATTTTAAAGGCCATTTTAACCAATTCCCATATAGGAGTTTGGGGACCCTCCTCAACCTTTCTTAACTCTTTCCTAATATCTGGTACTAAGAGATAAAATGGGTAAGCAGAAGAATTAGTAGAAAAGGAACCTAGCAGCTTTTCTACCTGAGAGAGATTTGGAAGAGAAAATGGAGCATGGGAGGAGCTATCCCAGTGCACAGAGGGGGTCCAGGAGTGGAATAGTGAGGTAGGAGGGGGAGGGGAAGGTGGAAGTTGACCTTGAACCTCCGAATTGGGAAAGGGAGGGGGAAGACTGTAGCTCTACAGGAGGGGGTTGGGAAATGTGGGCTTGAGGGAGAGGGGAAGGGGCCAGTGCCTCTGGCAGCATGGTGCTGTGAGACACTGGCTACTAAGGGGGGTGGGGGTAAGAGCACAGAGGCCAAAAACCATGAACATATATATGTAAGCTCTGTTCATTTGTATCAAACAGGCTCAATTTTAAAAGATTTTTGTAAGGGGCTTACAGGGGCAACAGCAGACATGGCTTTAAACTGTAAGTGCCCATTTTAGAGTCTATGCCCAACCACGTGGCCTAAGTCCATTTTAGAGCATCCTTCAAAATGGCTCTTAGGTCCAAAAGGGGCTGTGGAGATTGAATGCCTGGCGTCCCTATACAAACAGATCTTGGCCTCAGCCAAGTCCGATGCTGCAGGATTGACTGCAACCTGGCATGAGCTCACGACTTCAGCAGGAATCTGAAAATGACAAAAACAAGTAAGAATGGGTTTCCCCAAAACCCTATAGCATAGAGAAGAAAAGGGACTCACCAAGACGTAGCCACTGTAGCCTAGAAGCCGGTTTTAAGTGTGGCATAGAGAGCTCGAACTGTAGACTAGGAGCCTTTCAACAAGTGGCCTGCCACGTGGAAAGGGCCTGGCCTAGCTTGGCGGAACCTCCAAAATGTTAGGAATATTTCCTAATGTGAGCTCCCTGTTGATGCAAAATTCCCAATCAGGCCAAATCAAAACAAGCTGAATTAATAAATATCCAGGTTTAACAGAACTTCTGCACTCTTGGGTGGCCCCAAGGGGGAACCAGGAAGCCACAAAAATGTGACCCAGGGAGGAAGGAAGGGAGACCATGTGTTCCACTTTTGGGCGAATCACTTAAATACGCTGGGGAGTGTTCCTGACCCCACCCCCAGGGAGGGGTCAGGACCTGGCCTGCTGGGATTTGGAGTCCAGACCAGGCCTGGGGGCTGGGATACATGCAAGGGGCAGGGACCTATACTCCCAACTTGACAAGTACAGTCAGTGAATTCTCACTAGCTCAGGCCAGCAGTTTCCATGAGTATTACCACCACGGTTTTGACCCCTTTGTTCATAATATCACTCCTCCCTCTCTTTGGTTGCTCTCCTGTAGCTTGGTCCAGTGTTTTGCTGTAGATCTTTGTATCTGCTTCCATCAGTTGCTGGTTAAAGGTTCTATGATGACAATTAAGGTAGTCATCAATCTGATTACAGGGGAAGGTACATTTAGGCATCCTCTCCACTGTTGCTTAAGTCTTAGCTGAGGTCCTCCTTGTGGCTTCTTGGGAAGTTCCCTATTGCCACGTTTCTTGCTAGCTCTTTAATGGCTCCCTCAATCAAGATTTCTCTTTCCTTTCTCTTCCTCACTGTTCTTCCCCCTTCATGAACATCCCATTCCCTCATGTTCTTCTCCTACATCCCCTTCTCCCCTCCCTCTCCTCTTTCCAACCTCGTTTCTCCCCCCTTCCTAATTTTCCCATGAAATCTTATCTGTTCCCTCTTCTCAGGGGGATCCACGTATGTCTCTCTTAGTGTTATCCTTGTTACCTAGCTTCTCTGGGTTCATAGATTATATGCGGTTGTCCTTTGCTTTACATCTAATATCTACTTAAGAGTGAGTGCATACCATGTTTGTCTATCTGGGTCTGGATTACCTCACTCAGGATGATTTTTTTTTGACTTGATCCATTTGCATGCAAATTAGAAGATGTCATTTTTTTTTAGTGCTGAGTAGTACTCCATTGTGTAAATGTACCACATTTTCTTTATTCATTCTTCAGTTGAGGGGCATCTAGGCAGTTTCCAGGTTCTGGCTATTACAAATAATGCTTCTATAAACACAGTTGAGCATGTGTCTCTGTGGTATGAACATGCATCCTTTGGGTATATTTCCAAGAATAGTATTTCTGGGTCCTGAGGAAGATTGATTCCCGATTTTCTGAGAAATCACCCCACTGATTTCCAAAGAAACTGTACAATTTTGCATTCCCACAAGCAATGGAGGAGTGTTCCCCTGACTCCATATCCTCTCCAGCATAAGCTATCCTTGGCGATTTTTATCTTATTCATTCTAACTCATTCTAACTGGTGTAAGATGGTATCTCAGAGTTGTTTTGATTTGCATTTGGGAAATGATGGCTAAGAGGATGAGAATTTCCTTAAGTTTCTTTCAGCCATTTGCAATTCTTCTGTTGGGAATTCTCTGTTTAGATCTGTACCCCATTTTTGACAGGATTATTTGGTAATTTGATGTCTAGCTTCTTGAGTTTGTTTATATATATATATGTATATATATTTCGGAGGTCAGTTCTCTCTCTGATGTGAGGTTGGTGAAGATCTTTTCCCATAGCCTTTTTGTTTTACTTACTGTGTCCTTTGCTTTACAGAAGCTTTTCAGTTTCAGGAGGTCCCACTTATTTATTGTTGCTCTCAGTGTCTGTGCAGCTGGGGTTATATTTAGGAAGTGGTCACCTGTGACCATGCATTCAAGGCTACTTCCCACTTTCTCTTCTATGAGGTTCAATGTGGCTGGATTTATGTTGAGGTCTTTGATCCACTTAGACTTGAGTTTTGTGCATGGAAATAGATATGATTTACATTCTTTTACATGTTGACATCCAGTTATGCAAGCATCATTTGTAAAGATGTTTTCCTTTTTTCCATTGTATAATTTTAGCTTTTTTGTCAAAAATCTGGTGTTCATAGGTGTGTGGATTAATATCTGGATCTTTGCTTCGATTCCATTGGTCAACCTCTCTGTTTTTATGCCAATACCAAGCTGTTTTCATTACTGTAGCTCTGTAATAGAGCTTGATGTCAGGGATGGTGATGCCTCTGGAAGTTTCTTTTTGCATTCTTTTACATGTTAATAACCAGTTATGCCAGCATAATTTGTTGAAAACGCTTTCTTTTTCCTCTTGTATAAATTTAGCTTTTTTTTTTTTTTGCCAAAAATCAGGTGTTCATAGGTATGTGGATCAATATCAGGGTCTTTGATTCAGTTCCATTGGTCCACCTGTCTGTTTTTCTGCCAATACCAAGCTGTTTTCATTACTGTAGCTCTATAGTAGAACTTGATGTCAGGGATGGTGATGCCTCCAGAAGTTTCTTTGTTGTACAGGATTGTTTTGGCTATTCTGTTTGTTTTTGTTTTTCCATATGAAGTTGTTTATTGTTCTTTCAAGGTCTGTGAAGTATTGTGCTAGGATTTTGATGTATCTGTAGATTGCTTTTGGTAAGACTGTCATTTTTTTCTATGCTGATCCTACCTGTCCAAAAGCATGGGAGATATTTCCATTTTCTGATTTCTCCCAAAATTTCATTCTTGAAAGACTTAAAGTCTTATTGTACAGGTCTTTCACTTCTTTGGTTAGTGTTACCCCAAGATATTTTATGTTTTTTTGGCTATTGTAAATGGTGCTGTTTCTCTGATTTCTTTTTCAGCCCCTTTATCATTTGCTTATAGAGGGTTACTTTTTTTTTTTTTTTGAGGTATCTTGTACCCTGCCACATTGCTGAAGGCATTTATCAGCTGTAGGAGTTACTTGGGAGAGTTTTTGTGGTTACTTATATATTCTATAATATATCTGCAAATGGCAAAAGTTTGACTTTTTCCTTTTCAATTTGTATCCCTTTGATATTATTTTGTTGTCTTATTGCTGTGACTAGAACTTCAAGTACTATGTTGAATTAGTATGAAGAGGTGTGAAGGCCTTGACTTGTTCCTGATTTTAGTGGAATCACTTTGAATTTCTATCCTTTTAATTTGATGTTGGCTGTCAGCTTGCTGTATATTGCTTTTATTATATATAGATACATTTCCTGTATCCCTGATGTCTCTAAGACCTTTATCATGAAGGAATGTTAGATTTTTTCAAATGCTTTTTTTGCATCTATTGAGATGATTATATGTTTTTTCTTTCAGTTTATTTATATGGTAGAGTACATTGATAGATTTTTATATGTTGAGCCATCCCTGGATCTCTGGGATGAAACCATCTTGATTATGGTGGATGATCTTTTGAAGTGTTCTTGGATTCAGTTTGCCAGTATTTTATTAAGTATTTTGCATCAATGTTCATGAGGGAAATTGGTCTGTAACTATCTTTCTTAGTTACGTCTTTGTGTGGTTTGGGTACCGGGGTAACTGTCACCTTGTAAAAAGAATTTTGCTATGTCCCTCCTCTTTCTATTGTGTGGAATAATTTGAGAGTATTGGTATTAGCTCTTCTTAAAAATTCTGGTAGAATTCTGTGCTGAAACAATCTGACACTGGGCTTTTTTTTTTTAATTGGATTGAGAGGCTTTTGATGACTACTTCTATTTATTCAGGGGTTATAGGTCTATTTAAATTGTTTATCTGTTCTTGATTTTATTTTGGTATGTAGTATCTATCCAGAAAATTATCCATTTTCTTTAAATTTTCCAATATTGTGCAGCACAGGTTTTTTGAAATATGACCTGATGATTATCTGGTTTTCCTCTGTGTCTGTTTTTATGTCCCCCTTTTCATTTCTGATTTTTATCAATTTGCATATTCCCTCTCTGCCTTTTGGTTAGTATATCTTGTTGACTTTCTCAATGAACCAGATCATTGTCTCATTGATTCTTTGTTTTGCTTTCTTTGTTTCTAGTCTATTGATTTCAGCCCTCAATTTGATTATTTTCTGGCATCTATTCCTCCTGGGTGAGTTTGCTTCTTTTTGTTCTAGAGCTTTCAGATGTGCTGTGAAGTCATTTGTGTGAGATTCCTCCAGGTTATTTATGTAAGCACTTAGTGCTATGAACTTTCCTCAGCACTGCTTTCAAAGTGTCGCATAAGTTTGGGTATGTAATGTATTCATTTTCACTGAATTCTAGGAAGTCTTTTATTTATTGCTTTATTTCCTCCTTGACCCAGGGGTGATTTAGTTGAGCACTGTTCAATTTCTATGAGTTTGTAGGCTTTCTGAGACTAGTGTTGTTGTTGAATTCTAACATTAAGCCATGGTGATATGATAAGATATAAGGAGTTATTCCATATTTTTTGTATCTGTTGAGATTTGCTTTGTGACAAAGTATATGGTCAGTTTTAGAGAATGTTCCATGAGGTACTGAGAAGAAAGTATATTCTTTTGTGTTTGAGTGAAACATTCTGTATATGTCTATTTGTTCTTTTATTTCTCTGTTAAGTTTCTGTCTGGTTGACTTGTCCATTGGTGTGAGTGTGGTATTGAAGTCTCCTACTGTTTGTGTGGTTTAAGCTTTAGTAATGTTTCTTTTACATATGTGGGTGCTCTTGTGGGGCATAGATGTTTAGAATTGAGGCTTCATGCTGATGGATTTTTTTGTAATGAGTATAAAATGTCCTTATCCATCTCATTTGATTGACTTTAGCTTGAAGTCTATTTTGTTAGATATTAGAATAACTACATCTGCTTGTTTCTTATGTCCATTTGATTGGAATATGTTTCCCAATTTTTTTTATTCCAAGGTAATGCTTGTCTTTGAGGCTGAGGTACATTTCTTGTATGCAGTAGAAGGATGTATTCTATATTCATAACCCTTCTTTTAACCTATGTCTTTCTAAAGGTGAATTGAGTACACTGATATTAAAAGATATTTGTGATTAGTGATTGTTTATTCCTGCTATTTTTTGGTAGTAGTGTGTGTATTTTCCTTCTATGGGGTTTGGAAGTGTGAGGTATGATATTGTTTGTTGCCTGTATTACCATGGGTGCAGCAGACTTCTTTGGATTGGAGTTTTACTTCTAGTACTTTCTGTAATGCTGGATTTGTGGATAGATAATATCTAAATTTGGTTTTGTCATGAAGTATCTTCTTTTCTCTGTCTACAGTAATGAAAGCTTTGCTGAGTATAGTAATCTTGTCTGGCATCTGTGGTCTCTTATTGTCTGCAGCATATCTGACCAGAACCTTCTTTCTTCCTGAGTTTCCATTGATAAGTTGAGTGTAATTCTGATGGGTCTGCCTTTTACATGTTACTTGGCCTTTTTTCTTTTGCATCTCTTAACATGCTTTCTTTCTTCTTTAGGTTTAGTGTTTTGATTATTATATGGCAAGGGGATTTCTTTTATGGTCCAGTCTATTTGGTGTTCTGTAAGCTTCTTGTACCTTCATAGTCATACTCTTCTTTAGGTTGGGAAAGTTTTCTTCTATGATGTTGTTGATATATTTTCTCTGCCTTTGAGTTGGACTCTTCTCCTTCTTCTGTACCTATTATGCTTAGGTTTGGTCTTTTTATGGTGTCCTACATTTTCTGGATGTTTTATGCTAAGAAATTATTGGATTTAATGTTTTCTTTGACTGATAAATCTAATTCCTATATCATATCTTCAAATCTTGAGATTCTCTCTTCCATCTCTTGTAATTTGTTGGTTATGCTTGCATCTATAGTTCCTGTTCATTTAGCCAGATTTTCCATTTCCAGAATTCCCTCAGTTTGTGTTTTCTTTATTGACTCTATTTCAGTTTTCAAGTCTTGAACTATTTGAACTGTTTGTTTCACCTGTTTTTTTTTTCCCCAGCAGGGTTTCTCTGTGGTTTTGGAGCCTGTCCTGGAACTAGCTTTTGTAGACCAGGCTGGTCTCAAACTCACAGAGATCCACCTGCCTCTGCCTCCCAAGTGCTAGGATTAAAGGCGTGCGCCACCACTGCCCAGATCACCTGCTTATTTTTTCTTGGATTTCTTTAAGACAATTATTGATTTCTTCTAATTTTTGTTTTTCTTTTTCTCCATTTCTTTAAGGGAATTTTCTTTTACTCTTTAAGGATCTCTACCATCTTCATAAAATTACATTGAAGGTCATTTTCTTCTGATTCTCCTGGGTTAGGATGCTCAGGTCTTTCTGTTGTATGATCACTAGGATCTGGTAGTGCCATAGTTGTCTTTATGTTGCTGGAAGTGTTCTTACACTGCCATTTGCCCATCTCTTACTCCAGTGGGTGCAGATAAAGCCTGTGCTTCAGCGAGTTCCTCTTCCTCCAATCAATGAAGAGACCTGAGATTTAGGTGGTCACTCTTCCTCCAGGTGCAGGAGGGTCCATGACCTTACTAGATATTGTTAAGGCTTTGAGGCTTCTCTCTAGGCATAGTCTGGGTGAAGGCTCTGGTGAGTATAGATGTTGTGGAAGATTGTAGTGGGTGTGTGAAGGCTGCACAGGTTCTCTGGGGCTTGGTGTGTTGGGTAGGGAGTGGGATATTCCTCTCCAAGCAGGGGCCTTAGATTTGAGTCCTCCAAGAAGGAACCTAGACACTTACCTCTCCAGGGGAAGTCTGGGCCAGTGCTTTAGTGGTTATGGATGCAATAGGGGATGGTGCAGGTGTGTGGAGGCTGCTAGGGGTCTCCAGTGCTTGGTGGGTGGGGTTGGGGAATGAAATGTTCCTCCTTGGGCAATTATATCTATGTATTCCCAAAGATATGCTTATCACCACCATGGATGAGGTACCCACTTTCCCATTGACAATCAGGATCAACCAACCACAGCAGCCACCAGAACCCTCCTCCCCTACTATTCTCCTCTTTCTTCTCTTCCCTTCCCTTTCTTCTCCCTTCCCCTTTCCTGTAACAGACTTCAGTTGGATTTCCAGCTCCCCAAAATAATACAGAGATTTCTAATTAAGTATGAAAGCTTGGCCTTAGCTTAGGCTTGTTCCAAACTAGTTTCTATATCTTAAATTAAGCTGTTTATATTAATATATGCTCTTCCACATGGCTCATTACCTCTCTTCAGTACAGTATGTCCAACATCCTCTGCATTTCATTGGTTAATCCCCTGTATCTCAAATTCTTTCCAGAGTTTCTATCTTTGCTCAGAAGTACCACTTAGACTTTCCTGCCCAGCTATTATCCACTCAGCTCTTTATTAAACCAATCATGTAGTGATGAGGTGAGCAGACCCGCTTTTCATCCTGCCTGACTCCCTCACAGCTAGCTTAGCCCCAGAAATAACAACACACAAATTGCATTCTTTTAAACACTGCTTGGCCCATTATATCTAGCCTCTTAATGGATATTTTTCACATCTTGATTAACCCATTTCTAATAATCTGTGTAGCACCACGAGGTGGTAGCTTACCAGGAAAGATTCTAGCCTACGTCCGTCTCTGGTTGGAGAAGCATGGAGACTGCCCTAGAGAGGAGAGCTATGGTGTCCCCCTCATTTCCCTTCTTCCCAGCATTCTGCTTTGTCTACTCCGTCCACCTAATTTTCTGCCCTATTAAAAGGCCAAGGCAGTCTCTTTATTAATCAATGAAAGTAACAAAGACAGATGACCCTCCTCCATCATTTCCCCTTTTTCTGTTTAAACAAAAAAGAAGGCTTTCATTTTAACATAGCAAAATTACATATAACAAAAGAGTTATAAAGCAAGAATTGCAGTTACAATATTTATATCTATTTTATCTTTTATCATAACTAAGGAAAACTATAACTATCCACTTTTCAACTCTATCAAAGACTCCAGAAGGATATATTACCTAAGTAAACAAGAAATAAACAACTTCCAAACTCTAGAAATGACAGAGATATCTCGCAGTCTGGACAGTCACCCAAAGTTCTTTTGTACCATTGGGGCATCCATCTTCCGCCTACAGGCCCATAGTATCCAACAGACATTTCTATGAAGCAGGAAATTTCAAAGGCAGTTTAGTCACTTTCTGCTGTGTCCTACAGAATGTCTTGCAGACTCTCATGAATCAGGAACCCCAAAAGACCATCTCACATTTAGGCAAGTTTAGCAGTCCTCTCTCTGCATGTTTCTTATGTCCAGTTTATGCAACAGTCCAGGCAAGAGCAGTTTCTTGCCCAAATGGCTATCAAACTCCATAAGGTGCCTCTTCGATGCCCATCTTCTTCTTGAAGTAGATTGATGCTTCCAGGAGCAGGCATGTCTCACTGTCATGAAAAGCCCTAAGTTATTAAAACATTAAATGCCATATTCTGTAGTCTTTGAAAGATATGAAGAATGCCTATCTGAAATATATCTATGCACATCTAGAAAGTCTAACTAACATGACTACAAACTTGACTATTATCGATTATTATCCATTAACAACCTATATTTCCTATTATACATTAC
This sequence comes from Alexandromys fortis, assembly GCF_014885135.2. Classification (NCBI taxonomy): domain Eukaryota; kingdom Metazoa; phylum Chordata; class Mammalia; order Rodentia; family Cricetidae; genus Alexandromys; species Alexandromys fortis. Next base: position 4,278,466 of record NW_026067968.1, on the reverse strand, counting down.
ATTTTTAAATGAACTACACAATCACAATACCTTAATCAAGATCAGAAATACATATATATATAACAAAATTGACCTCAAATTTATATCAATAGAGTAAAATTTATACCAATGTAAATTATTCATATCTATATCATTTCCCCCTTTAAATGTAAAAGAACATTTATAAACAATATTTGGAAATATGGACGTAGTTATTTCTCTCCAAATTGCTTCGTACTGAATGGGGGCACTGTTAATCAGATCTGTCATGGTGTAACCTATGTTCCAGATTCATCTCAGTCAGCAGTTGAGTAAAGTAATTTTTTGGGGGTGTTATGGTGATCTTTCAGGAGGGCGTGGTCTATCATACCATACTGGGATAGAAGCAATCCACAGGGTCTCATCCTCCAAAGCATCATATTCTTAGACCCCAATTTGGAAGTCATGATACCTTTAGAACATGCATGTAGTTTGGCAGACCACACAATGAAATGTCTCTCTGTATTTAGCTCCTTCACAGTCAAAAATTTTAAAGAAAACACAATGTACATAATCCAGACTTCTGTGAATTTTCCATTTTTACGTGGCTTATTTTTCTTTATTTCTTTTAATCTATAACTATCTGTACTTTGTCTCTTTAAAGACTTTACCGTTTTTTTAAGGCATTAACTTCATTCTCTATATTCTTTTTCTTCTTTCTCCCAAGCCTACGTACATTCATACAACACTGTGACCCATTTACAGGTCTTTTATGTCTGAATCTGTCCTATTGTGAATCTGTAATTTTTTTTACTGTCCAGGAGCATTTTTGATTTGCACCTTTAAATCGCTAAGCACTTAAGAATCTAAGCTGTGACATTCCTAGGTCAAAAACTGGTGCTGCGGGCTTGCCACGCCCAGCCCAACATTGCGGAGCTGCTTGCAACTGAATCACTTGTGCCTCTGAGCTGCAGAGCTGCGGGCTGTTCTAGATGTTGGGTCCACCTCTCTCCAGTTTCAAAATGGAGGACGTATCATTTTCTGCTAGCTCTGGCGTTGCCAGGTAGGAGCCGCACTCAGCATTTTAACTCTGAGACTGAGTGTGCAGCACAAAAACTCTTTTCATCCAAGTTACAGCCAAATCTGACAGGCAGAGCACTGTGCATCCTGGAAACATCTCTCTGTATGGCGGCAGGAATCCACCATGCTCTCCAGCCTGCCTAAGCCTGATCCCACAGTCTGCCCAGGCAGGAAGCACAGGCATGGTCTCAGAGTACATTCTTCCCAATCCTGAGCAGTAACATAAACATCCAGTCCCATAAAAGCCATTGAAATGCTTTAAAGCCAGAGTTTGTACCAGCAGCACAGTCCCAGGAAGCCACATTTTAAAATGACATGACTTTTTTTTTTCCTGTTGCTTTTGCTGAATCAGGAAATCTCTCTACAGCACGCCCTATCAAACAGCAGAAAGCTGTGTTAAACTCTGTTTTTTCTGTATTTAAAATTAAGCTCTCTCAGGTTTTACGTGGAGTTCGTTACCATATTGGAGCGCCACTCTGTAGTGGAGAGGAACTGCGGGCTGCATTCCCAGTGCCCGGCCACCCTGCTAGTTTTCACACTCTTCAGTACAGCATGTCCAACATCCTCTGCATTTCATTGGTTAATCCCCTGTCTCTCAAATTCTTTCCAGAGTTTCTATCTTTGCTCAGAAGTACCACTTAGCCTTTTCTGCCTAGCTATTATCCACTCAGCTCTTTATTAAACTAATCAGAAAATGATTTAGGCAAGTGAAGTAAAAACAGAGACACATCATTATGTCATCTGATCAAATATCCCATGACATTTCACCCTTTTAGTTTAAATAAAAATGAAACATTTCAACTCAGTAAACTATAAGAACAATTTATAGGTAAAAATTACATTTAAAATCATTTAAAATGTACAGTCCATTTATATTTGGCAAATTTGGAGTGAGTACTCTATTATCTATCCTATCTTGGTGAGTTCAGTGTTTTATACTTAAACCACTTTCTCTCATAACTTGTATTACCAACTGAAAAATACCTTTTTTAGACCTTAAAACTTTTTCTTAAACAACTTAAGCTTTTAGGCTCTTAACTTTTATAAACTTTACATCTTTTTGTGAGTTTCTTTGTTGAATGTGGTAACAAATAAGACTATAACTATCTAGTCTACAATCCCATTAGAGACTTGAGAAAGATAAAATATTACCAGAGAAAATAAGAAGTGTTGAGCAAGAAACTTCCAAGACTATAGAAATGATAAAGACAGCTAACTGCCTGGATAGTCAATAATTCAAGGTTTCTTTGAAATGCTGAAACATGCATATTTGGCTTACAGGTCTAGAATATCTGGCAGACCTTTCCTTTTTTAATTTAATTTATTTTATTTTTATGAAAAGAAAACAGACTACTTTTTTCATTTTACATACTAATCCCAGTTCCCACTCCCTTTCCTCCTCCCATTCTCTCTACTTCCATCCACTCCTCAGAGAGGGTAAGACACATTGCTTTGGAGAAGGTCCAAGCCCCCCCCCCCCCCCCGCCCCCCGCGTCTAGGCTGAGCAAGGTATCCATCCAAAGAGAATAGATTATGAAAAAGCCAATGCAAGCAGTAGGAATAAATCCTGGTACCACAGCCAGTGGCCCCCCAGTCTGCCCCAGCCATGACACTGTCAATCACATTCAGAGGGACTATTTTGGTCCTATACTTATTCCTTCCAAGTTCAGCTGGTGTTGGTGAGCTTGCATTAGCTCAGGTAAACTGTTTCAGTGGGTCTACCCATTATGGTCTTGACCTCTTTGCTTGTATTCATTCCTTCCACTCTTCAACTAGACTTTGGGTGGTCAGTCCAGTGCTCCAGTACTGGTCTCTGTCTCTGTTTCCATCTGTTTCTGGATGAAGGTTCTATGGTGATATTTAAGATATTCATCAGTCTGACTACAGGTCAAGTACAGTTTGGGTACTTTCTCCTTTATTGCTTAGGGTCTTAGCTGGGGTCATCCTTGTGGATTCCTGGGAATTTCTCTAGAGCCAAGTTTCTTGCTAGCCCCATAATGGCTCCCTCAATCAAGCTATCTCTTTCTTTGCTCTCATCCCTGTCCTTCTTCCATCTCAAATATCCTAACTTTTCAAGTTCATCTCACTTCTCCCCTTCTCCTTTCCTCTTCCCCTCACACCTTCCCTTCTTCCCCCACCTCAATGATCCCAATTTTGTCAGGCAATCTTGTCTATTTTGACCCTCCAGGTGGATCTATATATGTTTTTCTTAGGTTTCACCTTATTACTTAGTTTCTCAGGGATCATGAACTACAGGCTCAATATCCTTTGTTTATAGCTAGTATCCACTTATAAGTGAGTACATACCATATTTGGGAGGGTTGGGTTACCTCACTCTGATGGATTTTTCCAGTTCCATCCATTTGCATGCAAAATTCAAGATGTCATTTCTTTAAACCAGTGAGTAGTACTGTATCATGTAAATGTGCCACATTTTCTTTATCCATTCTTTGGTTGAGGGGCATCTAGGAAAACCAAGTTCTGGCTACTACAAATAATGCTGCTATGAACATACTTGAATATATATCTTCATAGTATGATTGAGCATCTTTTGGGTATATGCCCAAAAGTGGCACTGCTGGATCCTAAGGTAGGTTGATTCCCAATTCTCTGAGAAACCACCATATTGATTTTGAAAGTGGTTTACGAGTTTGCATTCCCACCAACAGTGAGAGAGTGTTCCCCTTATTCCATATCCTCTCCAGTATAAGCTATCATTGGTGTTTTTTTTTTTATCTTAGCCATTCTGAAAGGTGTAAGATGATTGGTATCTCAGAGTTGTTTTGATTTGCATTTCCCTGATGGCCAAGGATGCTAAACATATCCTTAAGTGTCTTTCAGCCATTTGAGATTCATTTTTTGAGAAAATTCTCTGATTAGTTCTGTACTCCATTTTTTTAAATTGGATTATTTAGAATTTTGATGTCTAATTCTTGAGTTCTTTATATATTTTAAAGATCAGTCTTTTGTCTGATGTGGGGTTGGTGAAGTTTTTTTCCCCATTCTGTAGGCTGCCTTTTTGTCTTATTGACAGTGTCCTTTGTTTTACAGAAGCTTTTCAGTTTCAGGAGGTCCCAGTTATTTACTGTTGCTCTCAATGTCTGTACCACTGGGGTTATATTTAGGAAGTGGTCTCCTGTGCCCATGCTTGAAGGCTACTTCCCACTTTCTCTTCTGTCAGGTTCAGTGTAGTTGAATTTATATTGAGGTCTTTAATCCATTTGGACTTGAGTTTTGTGCATGGGAATAGATATGGATTTACATTCTTTTACATGTTGACATCCAGTTATGTAAGCATCATTTGTAAAGATGCTTTCCTTTTTTTCATTGCATAATTTTAGCTTTTTTTTGGTCAAAAATCCAGTGTTCATTGGTGTGTGGATTAATATCTGGGTCTTTGATTCAATTCCATTGGTCAACCTCTCTGTTTTTATGCCAGTACCAAGCTGTTTTCATTACTGTAGCTCTGTAAAAGAGCTTGATGTCAGGGATGGTGATGCCTCCAGAAGTTTATTTATTGTACAGGGTTATTTTGGCTATTCTGTTTTTTTTCTATATGAAGTTCATTATTGTCCTTTCAAGTTCAGTGAAGAATATGCTGGGATTTAAATGGGGATTGCATTGAATCTCTAGATTGTTTTTGGTAGGATTGCCATTTTTATTATGTTCATCTTTCCATTTTCTGGTATCTTCTTCAATTTCTTTCTTCAAAGACTTAAAGTTTTTGTCAAATATGTCTTTCACTTCTTTGGTTAGTGTTACCCCAAGATATTTTATGTTATTTGTGGCTATTGTGAAAGGTGTTATTTCTCTGATTTCTTTCTCAGCTTCTTTATCATTTGTATATAAAAGAGCTACTGTTTTTTTTTTTTGAGCTGATATTGTATCCTGCCAAATTATTGAAGGTATTTACCAGCTGTAGGAGTTCACTAGTAGAATTTTTGGGGTCACTTATATATACTGTCATATCATCTGCAAATAGCAAAAGTTCAACTTTTACCTTTTCAAATTTTTATCTTCTTGATCTTCATTTGTTTCCTTATTGCTATAATGAGAACTTCAAGCACTATGTTGAAGAGATATGGATAGAGTGGACCACCTTGTCTTGGTCCTGATTTTAGTGGAATCATTTTGAGTTTCCATTTAATTCGATGTTGGCTGTCAGCTTGCTGTATATATCTTTTTATTATGTATAGATATGTTCTTTGTATCCCTGATCTCTTCAAGACCTTTAACATGAAAGGGTGCAGATTTTGAGAATGCTTTTCAGCATCTAATGAGATGATCATATTTTTTTCTTTCAGTTTATTTATATGCAAACAAAGGGCCTACCTTGCTTGCTGCAGGCAGGTTATTGAGATAAAGGGACTCCCACCTGCCCGGTTGCCTTCACAACTGGGTCCCAGCACCCAAACAGGCTGAGCTGGGTGATGTTATGGGCCCAAAGAGGGGAGGAAGCAGAAGGGAGGGGTTTTTTGGATGCAAGCTGGGTGAGGTAGGAAGAGAGAGGCAGTAGCCGGGGATTATAGCCCCTGCAGGAAGACCAGGAAGTATAGGGGGATGAGGAATGTCTGCGCTCCCTGTCCAGGCTGCTGCCCCGGGTCAGGAACTCACTCACCCCAATATGTTGAACCATCCTTTCATCTCTGGGATGAAGACAATTGATCATGGTGGATGATTTTTTTTGACGTGTTCTTGGATTCAGTTTGCCAGTATTTTATTGAGTATTTTCTCATGTATGTTCATGAGTGAGATTGGTCTGTAATTCTCTTTCTTGGTTGAGTATTTGCGTGATCTTAGTATCAGGGTAACTGTAGCCTCATAAAAGAGTTTGGCAATGTTTCTTCCATTTCTATTATGTAGAAAACTTTGTGGAGTATAGGTATTAGCTCTTCTTGGACATTCTGGTAGAATTCTATACTAAAACCATTCATTCCTGGGCTTTTTTCTTTGTTTGGGAGGCTTTTGTTGACAGCTTCTCTTTCCTTACAGTTTATAAATCTATTTAAATTGTTCACCTGGTCTTGATTTAATTTTTGTATGTGGTACCTATCCAGAAAATTGTTCATTTCTTTTACATTTTCCAATTTTGTGGAGTACAGGATTTTGTATAATGACATAATGATTCTCTGAATTTCCTCAGTGTCTGTTGTTATGTCCCTCTTTTCATTTCTGATTTTGTTAATTTGGATATTCTCTCTCTGCCTTTTCATTAGTTTGAATAATGGTTTTTATATCTTGTTGATTTTTCTCAAAGAACCTTCTCTTTGTCTCATTGATTTTCTGTTTTGTTTTCTTTGTTTCTATTTTTATTGATTTCAGCCCTCAATTTGATTATTTCCTGTCTTCTCCTCCTCCTGGGTGAGTCTGCTTCTTTTTATTCTAGAGCTTTCAGGTGTGCTGTTAAGTCACTGGTGTAAACTTTCTCCACTTTCTTTATGTTGGCACTTAGTGCTATGTACTTTCCTCTTAGCACAGCTTTCATAGTGTCCCACTGTGCCTTCATTTTCATTGAATTATTGGAAGTCTTTAATTTATTTTTCTTATTTCTCCCTTGACCCAGAGGTGATTCAGTTGAGCACTGTTTAATTTCCATGAGTTTGCACCACTTTCTGATAGTACCATTGTTAAATTCTAACTTTAAACCATGGCGATCTGATAAGATACAGGTGGTTACTCCTTTTTTTTTTTTTTTTTTTGTATCTTTTGTGATTTACTTTGTTACTGAGTTTGTGGTCAATTTTAGAGATGGTTCCATGAGGTGCTGAGAAGAAGGTATATTCTTTTGTGTTTGGGTTAAATGTTTTATAGATATCTGTTAATTCTAATTGAGTCATGACATCTGCAATTTCTCTTATTTCTCTGTTAAATTTCTGTCTGATTGACCTGTCCATTGGGAAGAGTGGAATGTTCAAGACCCCTACTATTAGTTTGTGGGGTTTGACATATAATTTAAGCTTTAGTAATGTTTCTTTTACATATGTGGATGCTCTTGTATTAGGAGCAATGATGTTCAGGATTGAGACTTCATCTTGATGGGTTGTTCCTGTTGAGAGTATAAAGTGTCCTTCTCCATCACTTCTGATAGATTTTAGTTTGAAGTCTATTTTTCAGATATTAGGATAGTTACACATGCTTGTTTCTTGGGTCCATTTGATTGGAAAAACTTTTACTATCCCTTTACTTTGAGGTAAAAATCTGTTTTTGAGGTTGAGGTGTGTTTTTTTGTATACAGCAGAAGGCTGGATCCTGTTTTCATATCCATTATCTTAACCTATGCCTTTTTATAGATGAATTGAGTCCATTGACATAAAGAGATACTAATGACCAGTGGTTGTTAATTTCTTTTATTTTTTGCTGGTAGTTGTTATGTATTTCTCTTCTTTGGGTTTTGCTGGTGGGAGGTTATTTGTTTCATGTGTTTTTGGGGGTGCAGTTAGCTTCCTTGGGTTGGGGTTTTCCTTTTAGTACCTTCTGTAGGGCTGGGTTTATGTATATATTGTTTAAATCTTGTTTTGTCATGGACTATCTTGTTTTCTCCATAGATGGTGATTGAAAGCTTTGTTGGGTATAGTAGTGTGGGCTTGCATCATGGTCTCTAAGTGTTTGTAGCACATCTGCCCAGAACCTTCTGGCTTTCATGGTTTCCATTGAGAATTTGGGTGTAATTCTGATATGCCTACCTTTATATGTTACTTTACTTTTTTCCTTTGTAGCTCTTAATATTCTTTCTTTATTTTGTATGTTTTGCATTCTGATATTTGTATGGTGTGGAGCTTTTTTTTTTATCCTGTCTATTTGGTGTTCTGTAAGCTTATTGTACCTACATGGGGGTATCCTTATTTAAGTTGGGAAAGTTTTCTTCTATGATTTTGATAAATACATTTTTCTGTATCTTTGAGCTGGAGTTCTTCTCCTTCTATCCCTATTATTCTTAGGTTTGGTCTTTTTGTGGTGTCTCAGATTTCCTGGATGGTTTGTGTTAAGACTTTGTTGGGTTTAATGCTTTCTTTGGCCAATAAATTGATTTCTTCTATAGTATCGTCAACACCTGAGATTCTCTCTTCCATCTCTTGTATTCTGCTTCTGTAGTGCCTGTTCTTTTACCCATTTTCCTTATCCAGAATTCCATCAATTTCTGTTTTCTTTACTGCCTCTATTTCAGTCTTCAAGTCTTGAACTCCTTGCTTTACCTGTTTGATTGTGTTTTCTTAGGTTTCTTTGTGGGATTTATTAATTTCTTCTAATTTTTTTTGTGTCCTTTCCTTCATTTCTTTAAGGGAGTTTTTCATTTCCTCTTTAAAGGTCTCCATAATCTTCATAAAGTCATATTTAAAACAGTTTTCTTATGCTTCTTCTGAGTTTGGATGATCCAGTCTGTTGTATAACCACTGGGTTCTGGTGTTATCATGTTGCTCTTTCAGTTGTGGATGAATTCTTTCTTGGTGCCTATCCATCTCTTCCTTCAATTGATGCTGGCGGTGTCTTTGCATCTTGGCCCAATTCTCGCAGTGGCTGTCTGAGTCTTTGGGAATTGTTCTTTGACTCTCTGTACTGTCGATGTCTGTATCTCATGGAGCCACTTAGGTTTTTCTTTGCCTGCTCTCTTGGCCTTCTCTCCTGGCTCGCTTGCTTGATCCACTCTGTGCAGTCACAGCTTGTTCTTTAGAGTTCCTCTCTTGTTCCCCTCCCTTGGTCCTCTCAGCAGGAAACTCTACTGGCTAAGTAAGCTGAGGCAAGTAGGGGAGGGGCCCAGAATTTTGCCTCACTATAGAGGGCATAGAGAGTGTGGTGTCTGCTGGGTGGCTGGTCACTTACCTAATGGTCCTCTCAGTATTGGAGCAAGCTGTGTTTCAGAATTCCACTGAGGATAAGAGAGTTGGAGATGGGATGGGACTAGTAGCTTGCAAGGTCCAGTGGATGAGGGCGGGTATTCCATATGTCTATTTCTTATATCATATCTTCAATGCTTGAGATTCTATCTTTCATCTCTTCTATTTTATTGGTGTTACTTGAATCTGTAGTTTCTGTTTGCTTACCTAGATTTTCCATTTCTTGAGTTTGCTCAGTTTGTGGTTTGTTTATTGCTTCTATTTGCCTTTCAGGCTTTGAACAGTTTCTTCAACTGCCCCCCCCCCCCGGCTTTCTTTTAGGAAATTATTCATTTCCTTCAATTTTTTGTTTGTCTTTTCTTCAATTTCTTGGAGAGATTTATTCATTTCCCTTTTAAGGACCCCTATCATCTTCATAAAGTTGTTTTTAAGGTTGCTTTCTTGTGCTTCATCTGTGGTAAAAATATTCAGGGCTTGCTGTAGTAGGATAATGGGGTTCTTATAGTGACATTTTGGCTTGGCTGCTGTTGGTTGTATTATTACACTGGCATCTAGGCTTCTGGGTTTGGGTAATTATAGGTCTATATGCCAACATCTGAGTTTGTTTTTGTTGTATGGGTGCTTTACTCCCTAGGTTCCTGTTTCCTAGATGGTCTTCTGAATTGGATCGCCTATGGTTGAGTAGAAGAAATCTCTACCTAAGTTGGGGGGGGGGGCTGGACTTTTTATGGCCATGTTGTCTCTGGTTCATCAGGGGATTCTCTGCCAGATCATGGGCTCTGTCAGCAGATATGGTCTCTGGTGGAATAGGAGCCTTCTGCAGGAGTTATGGATAGCTTTTTGATGACAAAGGGAGGAGGGGTGGTTAGGTGACAGCTGGGTGGGCCCTGAGAGAATGGATGCAGTCCATAGTCAGGGAGTTTACCTGGGTTTCTCATTCCTAGTGTGATCTCTGCTGGAGCAAGAACAGAGTTACCCTTCAATGCAGAAAAAAATATCCCCTAATAGCCCCAGAGGATAACAAATAAATAGCCTAGTGCTAGAAATGGGTTATCACTTTCAGAGTTGTTGGACAATGAGTTCCCTTAGATCTCCAAACATTTATAGGCTACTGCCAGTACTCTTGGATACTTTCCAAAACTTGACAATAAGATCCTGTACCTGAAGACACTACATAATTAGGTCATTGAACATGGGGAACGAAGCTGGGAGTCACATGGAAACTTTATCACTACTGGCTATCTTTCATGGTGCTGGAAGGTGCTATGCCTGCTCCTGGAGGAGAAAAGTAATCACCAATCTTACCCCACTGGGAACTCTGCAAGCTACAATTACCAGCCTGTCACAACATACCCGCTGGTACACTAATGACATGAATGGCTAACCACTTCTGATTGAATGAGGCTGCTCCACAAGGTGAAACTTATATCTGACACTGATATCAGTCCAGAACCTGTGACTAGGTAGCTAATAGGCCCTAGGGGACAACCTATTACTATTACTCTGCTAAATGGGTATAGCATTAAACCAATTCCTAATAACTTATCATTATACCCATGGATCAATACATCTCTCAATCCTAATTAGAGAAGCTTCTCTTTTGCTGTCACAGAGACCAACAACTGGTAAATGTGCAGAGAATAAGAGGCTGTAGGATGTTCATCCTTAAATGGAATACACACACACACACACACACACACACACATATATATATATATATGCACATATATACATCCCCACTCCCAGGCATCATTGCAGAAAAGGGGGGCAAAAAGGGGGCAAGAAGAGTATAAGGATCATGATGGTAGGTGACTACAAGGAAACAGTGTTTTCAGATCCGAGAGAGCGGTTGTGTATTTAAATTCACAGTAGTTGGAATAGTATGCATGTGACCTGTGCTAGACAGACAGGATTTTAACGTGGATGGCAGGTGGCCACTTATTCCCACCCCTCACTGAGGAACTATTAAGTAAGTCCATTTGATTTTTGATGTCAAATAATTTTGATATCTCTGCTCATTTTGCATTGGGATCACCTGGCAGTTGGTGAGAGTGTGGTCCTGATGCCTTTCACTGCTATCATATTGGGGTTAATATGCTAATTTGTTTGCCTTTATTTGGCTTGCTTTATACAAAAGGATGAACCTGTGCTTGGGGCATATATGTCTAAGTATTAATGTCCTCTTGGAGGATTGTTCTCTTAATCAATATGAGATGAGCATATTTTTCTTTTCTCATTAGTTTTGTCTAAAGTCCGTCTGTCTTATCAGATATTAGAACAGTGATACCTAATTGTTTCCCAATCCATTTGTTTGAGAGACCTTTCCCATCTTTTCACCCTAAGATACCGTCTGTAATTTGCTGTGAGATATATATTTTTGGTGGCAGCAAAGAGATTGTCCCTGCTTTTTCACACAATCTACTAGTGTTTTTTATTTGGGGAATTCAGTCCATCAATCCTCAGAGGTTTTTTGAAAGTTCTGTATAGAGTCTTGACATTTTGTTGATTTTGTAGTGTTTTGTTATTTCTGTGTTTCTTCTTGCTTAGTATTATTCCAGCATGGTTTATTCTTTTCTGCAGCCTTGTGGATGGATTTGTTTCTTTCTTCAGAGTGAAGTATTCCTTTAAGTATCTTCTGTAGAGCTGGCTTAGTGCTCATAAATCCCTCCAGTCTATTTTTACCATGGAAAGTTTTTATTTTTCCTTCAATTGTGGCAGACAGCTTTGCTGGGTATAGTAGCTGGGTTGACAGAATCCTTTGAGAAATACATCATTCTAAGCCCTTGTGCCTTTTAAACTTTCAGTTGAAGGATCTGGTACCATGGACTTGCCTTTATATTTGACTTAGTGTTCTCTCTTGCTGCTTTTGATATGTTTTCTTTGTTATGTCTATTTGCTGTTCTAATGTCACAGGAAAGTTTTCTTTTAGTCTTGTCTGTTTGGTAGCCTAAATGTCCCTGTATCTGGATTGGTGTCTTTTCCGACAACTCTGGTGAAATTGCTGTTACAATTCCTTTTAAAATATTTTCTATGCCTTTGCAACTAGATTCTTCTTCTATGCCTACAACCTGTAAATCTGTCTTTTCAGGATGCTTCATATATCTTGGAATGTTCACTGGGTTCATATTACTATTTTTCTTTGTTCCTATTGGCTTGTTTCAGCACCTCTGTCTTATATTCAAGATCCAGACAGTCTAACCTCTCCCTGATCCAAATTTTTGAGACATGGTCTGTCTATGCAGCCCTGGCTGGCCTGAAACTTACTATGTAGACCAGGTTGGCCTCAAACTCACAGATATCCACCTGCCTCTGCCTCCTGAGTGCTGGAATTAAAGGCAACCTTGCACCACTTTATTGCTGAGACTATACAGAATTATTTTATTTGGCTTTCTATGTCTTTTATTCTAACATATTAGATTGGGTTTCCCCCCAGAATTATTACCTCTGTTGAATTCCTTTTATACTACCTCCACCTTCCTTATTTTACTCAGCTCTCTGTGATTTTGAAGATACTTAAAATCATTATTCTGTGCTCTCTGAGATTTCCTATAACTCACTCTCACTAGATGACATAGCTATAGAGCTAATACATTCTGTTGTTAATAATTTCCATAGAGTTAATAAGTTATGTTGCCTTGGCTTTTCATGTTTCTTGTGTTACTGCACTGGGATTTGATTTATTTTTATCAGTTGTATTCCTTCGGTTGAAGTGTTTGCTATGTTCACTTGAGACTTAGGATGTAGTAGCATTGAGAGGGTAGATCAGAAAATAATTCCTCAGGCCAGAAGCTTTGTGGGTCTGGTAAGTGCTATATTATTCCTCAAATGAAATATTAACTGCCAGAGCACCCACAGCTGTTGGCTATCACCACTGCATCACGAGGGTGCTAGCCGATTGGTAGCAAAGGACCTTTGAATTCAGTAGAATAAACAAGCAAAGAGAGAGTAAGGATTATACTCAAATTTTAGTTAATAAGATTAGGTGTGGGAGGAAGTGGGTCAAACATGGATAAAGATTAAATATTATATTGATTGTGTAAAGAAAAACTCGAGGTGGGTAAAGTAACTAGAAAGATATAGTTGAAAACTGTTGGGGTGCATTGATTTGAAAGCTATTTAGGGCTTTGGGAGATTATAATCAAAAGGCAAAAAGAGGAGAGGATAAGATAACGTGAAAAAGAAGGCAGGAATGAAAAGGAAAGTAGTGTATGAGGCAGGCCTGACAGGTACAGTGAAGAATGCCTGGGGCTTGGAGGTTAGTTCGGTGGTAGAGTGTTTCTAGCAAGTGCAAAGCTCTGGGGTAAGTCCTCAGCTCCAGAAAAAAAAATAAGAGTGTATTATGGGGTGGAGATGTGGCTTAGCATTTAAAATTACTGACTGCTTTTCCAGACATGGGTCTGATTCCCAGCACATGCATGACAGATCATAACTATAACTCCAGTTCCAGGAAAAAAAAATAACTTCTGGCTTCCACAGGCATTGAAGGCACATGATGCACAGACATACATGCAGATGAGATACTCATATACATAAGATAAAAATAAATACATCTTAAAAAGAAGAATGCCTTAGAGCAGTGGTTCTCAACCTTCCTAATACTGCAATCCTTTAATACAGTTCCTCATGCTGTGGTGACCCCCAACCATAAAATTATTGCTACTTCATAACTATAATATTGTTGCTCTTATGAATCCTAATGTAAATATATGATATGCAGGATATCTGATAGTGAATCCCTAAAGAGGTTGAGAACCACTGCCTTAGAGTAAACTGGCTGCAGAAGCATTATACTACTAAGGTTTAACTGAGAAATATACAAACAACAGAACAGCAAAACCATCAGGACAGATATGCAAGGGTACAAATTGAATAATAAAAAATAAGAGATTAAAAAAACAATACCTATGGAGTGACTTGCTGGCACAGCTTCCCTGAGTTGAAAGGCAAAGTTCTCAGGTCAGTCTGGTCCAGCAGGCTTTCCATGGTGCTTTATGGAAAAGGGGAGAGTGGGGGATATTGGTCTTTGCAGGACCCACAGTTCTTGGGGTCCTGGCCTGTAGGGGAGGGGAAGACGGAAGTCCTTTCTCTACAGTTCCATTGGTTCCCGCCCTGCAGTGACCCTCTCTGGCCCTACAGGTCAGGTAAGCGTTGGATCACCACTTCTCAGGCTGATTCCAATGCGCTTCTCTGGCAGCTGTTTGGCAGGCAGCCAGCCCACGGGGCAGCATCTGGAAAGGGCTTCTGACTGCACTCTGCTCACCGGCTCTCCTGCTATAGCCTCTCCTTCGGAAGGAGCTTCCCTGGCATACACTGAAAGCTTGCAGTGTTTGTCTTCTGAGCCTGACTTGTTCCACTTACTCTAACAACCACCAGTTCCCCTTGCTACCGCACAGGAGAGAATTTTGTTCTTTTTATGGATGAGAAACATCCCCTTATGTAGCTGAATTTTAAGTCACCACTTATCTGTTCATGAACACCTAGGTTGACTATCGTGAATGCTGCTGCAATAACCATGTAATTTCAAAACCTTCCACGCTCTGATGTCAGTGCCTCTGCAGATACACCCAGCAGTGGAATTGCTGAATCAAAGGTTGGCTTTAATGAGGGGTTTTAGAGGAGCCTCCACAACTCTCCCACAGTCGCTGCTACAGTCCTACCAACACTAAATAAGAAGTTCTCTCCACATATGTTTATCACTATTGTGCTTAGTGCTGGGTTTCAAAAAGGCAATTTCTTTCAAGTATATCATGTACTTTGACCATGCTCACCTCTCATACCCTTCTTTTCCTCTCCATCCTTTTCCCCACCCCTTCCTGCTGGTTTTCTTCCTTTTTCCAATCTTCCTTTTGCTTTCACACACACACACACACACACACACACACACACACACACATTGGCTTAATGTATGTACATACAATCTAGGACCTACCAATAAAGGGAAAGATAATACTTATGTGACTTGTTCTCTTTGTTTGCTAAAAATAGACTTTTCCATATAATATATTCCAATTATGGTTTACCCTCTCGCAATTTCTTCCAGGTCCTCCTCACCTCCCTACACACCCAAATGCATACTTTTTCCTTCTATTATTAGACAGCAAACATGTATCTAAAATAATCAAACCAGAAACAAAAAAAACTGAACAGGAAAAAATTAGTCAAAGAAAAAGCAAAAGAAACACAATGACAGAGCATGGTAGTTTGAATGAAACTGGCCCTTGTAATTTCACAGAGAGTGGCACTATTAGGAGGTTTGGCTTTGTTGGGTAGATATGGCTTTATGGGAGAAAGTGTGTCACAGTTGGGGGGGGGGCTTTGAGATCTCTTATGCTCAAGCTATGCCAATGTAACAGACTACTTCCTATTTGCGTGTGGGTCAAAATGTAGGACTCTCAGCTCCTTCTCAAGCACCATGTCTACCTGCATGTCACCATGTTGCACTATGATGATGGTGGACTAAATCTGTGAACTGTAAGTCACCCCCAATTAAATGTTTTCCTTCTTAAGTCTTGCTATGGTCATGATGTCTCTTCCCAGCAATAGATACACTAAAAAAGACAGATGTTGGTACCAGGTAATAGAGTATTGCTGTGCTAGGCCATGCTTCTGTTTAAAAGAATTTGGACTTTGTACATTTGGGTAAGGAAAGCAGTGGAATGCTGTAAGTGCTGCTTAATGGGCCATCCTAGTAGAAAGACAATGGTGCTAAATGTGATTTGAACTGTGGGGGCCTTGGTCAAGAGGTTTCAGAGGAGAAGAATGTTTATATGTGGCCTAAAGACTGCTTTTGTAATATTTTGGTGAAGAATGTGGCAATGTTCCTCCTTGTCTGAAGAGGCTGCCTGAGGCTAAAGTAGATTTTTGGATTAATTCTATTGGCAGAGGAAATCTCAAAACAGCTTAGTACTGACTCTGTTGTGTGGTTATTAGTATTAACTCTAATGAAGTTATATAATGAAAAGGAGCTAGCTGAGCAAGTACAAATGTACACATTGAGGAGAAAGAGGGCACCAGAAAGTGGAAAGATGCTAAATCCTGTGTTCAAGGAGATAAACAGATTAAGAAATGGAATAAAGGGAGTGGTGACCTCAGGGCAAGATCTCTCCCACTTAAGCTTCCAACTTGTGAAGAGGATTAAGGAAAAGCTCAAACTCTGGTGTTGTGGTACACACCTTTAATCCCGACACTCCAGAGACAGAGGCTGGGGATCTCTAAGTTTAAAAGCAGCATGGTCTACAGAGGGAGTTCCAGGACAGCCAAGTTTAGGCAGTGAAGGAAATAATTAAAAACAGAAAGTTGGTAAAGATATAATTAAATAAGGAAGTGGGGGACGTGTTCCAGCTCCAGCTAGTAGCAGAACTTGTCAGCTTCAGCCACATGGTTCTGGAGTTAAAGAGAGAAGAAATTTGTTATGGAATATGCCTCCATGCCTAAGGAAAGCAGCTGAGATCAGGCACGTGCCAGGGATATCCCGGAATGGAGGCCCAGAGAGGCCATTGCACAAAGTTGTGAAGTTGAAGGTTGGTTTGCCTTGGAGGTCCTAAGATGTTAGAGATACCAGACACATCAGATACCTGCCACGGAGAGCCTCTAACAGGGAATGGAATCAGACCAATAGAAAGAAGTGTGTTGCACTTCTAACAAAGCTAGAAGGAGTTAGAGAACAGAAGAACGCTTTGACATCAGATACGGAGATGCAGAGTTTGGAGCTTGCCCACCTAGTCCTTGGTTTTGTTTTGTTTTAGTATTTCCTCACTATGCTCCCTTCCCTAAAATTACCATTTTTGAATGGTAATATGTATCCTGTGCCATTATATGTTGGAAGTATGTGATCTATTATTTTAATTTGATTATATAGGGGATTACAGTTAAGACATTACAGCCAGTGGTGGTACATGTCTTTAGTCCCAGCACACTGGAGGCAGAGGCAGGCAGGTATCTATGAGTTCTTTGTAGACCATCTTGGTCTACAAAGTGAGTTCCAAGACAACGAGGACTGTTCTACAGAAAAACCCTGTCTCAAAAAAGAAAAAGAAAAGAAAACAAAAACAACAAATGCAGTTAAGAGATTTCATGAATCTCAGAAGAGACTTTAAACTTTAAAACATTGTTGAGACTCTGACAAACAATGTGGACTTTTGAAGTTGGACTAGGTGCATTTCACATTATGATATTGTTATAAGCTTATGGGGGTCAGAGTGGAATGTGGAAGTTTGAATGTAATTGCCCCTTGTAAGCTCGTTAAGAGCGGTGCCATTAGGAGGTGTGACCCTGTTGGAGGATGTGTGTCACAGTGGGGGTGGGTTTTGAGGTCTCCCATGCTCAAGCTATGCCCAGTGTGACAGACCCCTTCCTGCTTGCCTGTGGCTCAAGATGTAGAACTCTCCACTCTTCTCTAGCACCATGGCAGCCTGCATGCCACCATGTTGCACCATGATGATAATGAACTAAACATATTAAAATGCCACCCCCAACTTTACAAGAGTTGCCATGGTCATGGTGTCTCTTCACAGCAATAGAAACCCTAACTAAGACACAGATACACACACATACACACACAGAAATTGCATAAAAACACAAAATCAGAAGCCATACTGCACAATAATCAAAAAGCATTATGGAACAAAAATACCACTGAATTTATTTTGTGTTTCCCACCGACTTTTAGGCACAGAGCCCGCCACCTGTAAATGTGGTTTGTATACCCATTGAGACTCTGCTGGATAAAACTAATTTTTTGTGAGCAGTTATGAATGGGAGATAGCTTATGAGTTAAGGATGGGCACTGTATCCACTTCCCCTCTCAGTGCTGGGACCCTGTCTAGTTTGGACCTGTGCAGGCCCTGTGCATACTGCCTCAGTCTCTGTGAGTTCATGTGTGTGTGTCAGTGTCATTGTATCTGGAAGTCTTTGTTTCCATGGTGTCCTTAATTCCTGCTGACTCTTGCCCTCTTTCTGCTTCCTCTCCCACATGGTTCCTTGAGCCATGAGAAGAGGGACTTGCTGGAGACATCCCATTTAGAAATAAATATTCTAAGGTCTCTCCTCTCTGCACACTGTCCAGCTGTGGGTCTCTGTATTGTCTCCTATTTCCTGAAGGAGGAAACTTCACTGATTAATGGCTAAGCAGGACACTGATCTATGGGTATAGAATGGCGTTAGGAGTCATTTTACTGCTTTGTTCCTTTAGTACAACAGAGTTATTTTTTCCCTAGGTCCCTGGCCTATCTAGGCTCAGGTTCTTTGGCAACCAGAGCAGTGTAGGGCATGGCTTCTTTCTCATAGATTAAGCCTAAATGTAATCAGAAAGTGATTGGTTACTTCCACAAATTTTGTGTTACGAGTGCACTAGGACATCTTATAGGCATGTTACAATTGTAAATCAAAGGGGTTATAGATGGCTTGGTATTTACTTTTCTCCTATGGTAGTGAGCAGACTACCTCCTAGTACTGTGAACACTAGTCAGTAGGGGTGAAGGTTCTATGTAGGCACCAGCTCAACTTCTCTATGATCAATGGGTTATGTCTGTGTTGTCTTCAGCAATAGGACTTTACTATCACTTGGTAAAGTTATTGATCACTTTGTAATCAGTCACTTTTGTAACATCCTGGGTTGTTTGAGGGTTTCCATATGGCCCCTTTGGCCGACAACTTAATTATTATATGTAGTCCATTCCTGGCACCGGAAGTTTCATTTGATTATGGAAGATATCTGGTTGATGCTTTGTGTCAACTATTTGTTAATTCCATTTAGATTTCTTTCGTATATGTGTATATTTTTCTGCACCTCTGTTTCATCCTCCTGTTATAGGCCCCACCTCATATCTATCCATATCTATATATTCTACTTCCCCTCCTGGGGAAATTCTTCCCTCCGTGCTAGGTCCTTACTCTATACCTAACCTCTGTGATTGTAAAGATGGTAGTATGCCTATAAAAGGCTTGAAGGCTGACATCCTCATCTCAGATAATACTTATCATATTTGCCTTCTGGGGCCCGAGTTACCTCCCTCAGGATGATACTTTCTGACTTTATCAGTTTACCTGATATAGATGTATACTTTTTATTTTTCATTTTTAAACAACTGAATAATATTCCATTGTGCAAATATACCACATTTTCATTACCCAGTCATCTGCTGGTGGATACGTAATCTGTTTCCAATTTCTGGCTGTTATGAGTGGAGTGGCAATGAGCATGGATTAGCAATGTGTTTCACTGTAGTACAATGTAGATTCCTTTGGCTACAAACCCAAGGTGTAGGTAATCATGGTGTAGATTTACTCCCAGCTGCCTGAAGAACTACTACATTGATTTCCATAGTGGCTGCACAAGTTTATACCCCATCAACAGTGGATGAGTGTTTCCATTACCCCACACCCTAACCAACATAACCTGGCATTTGTTTGATTAATCCTGGCCATTTTGACTGGTGTATGTAGGCGAAAGTTTCCTGTCTTGGAGGAGCTTTGTCCCTAATACCTGGCAGCTGCTTTCCAAATTATCACACAGAAGCTCACTATTATTTATAAATGCTCAACCAATAATAGATCAGGCTTATTATTAACTATCTCTTACATTTTAAATTAACTCATAATTTTTATTTATGCTCTGCCATGTGGCAGTACCTTTTCTCAGTATGAAATTCCCATCTTGCTTTCTCCACATCTGGCCAGCATCTCCTCTCTCCACCCATCCCCTTCCCATCATCCTTAGTTTGGTTGCCCCACCTAAACTTCCTGCCTGGCTACTAGCCAGTCAGTATTTTATTACACCAATTTGAGTGGCAAATCTTTTTATAAAAAAAAGAAAAACATTTTCTCTCCCCATCCCCCCTTATCCCCAACCCACCCCACCCCCAAGATCCCAATTTTCTCCCC
>NW_026067968.1:4255836-4257566 GCF_014885135.2 Alexandromys fortis | reverse complement strand
GGGGGAGGGAAATGGGAGGCTGGGAGGAGGCGGAAACTTTTTTTTCTTATTCTTAATAAAAAATAAATAAATAAAAATAAATAAAAAGAAAAAAAAAGAAAAACAAACTATTTTTTTCTCATTTAACATACCAATCCCAGTTCCTACTCTCTCTCCTTTTTCCATTCTCTCTACTTTCACTCCACTTCATCCCCCACCCCCCATACACTCCTCAGAAAGGGGAAGGCTTCCCATGGGGAGTCAACAAAGTCTACCACAACATTGCTTTGAGGCAGGACCAAGGTCCTTTCCACTATATCTAGGCTGAGCAAGATATCCCTCCAAAGAGAATGGGTTCCAAAAAGCCAATACAAGCAGTAGGGATAAATCCTGGTGCCACTGTCAGTGGCCCCACAGTCTGCCCCAGCCATACAACTGTCACCCACATTCAAAGGACCTAGTTTGGTCCTGTGGTAGTTTCCTGTATGTCAGGCCAGAGTTGGTGGGGCTCCCAGTAGCTCAGGTAAGCTGTCTCAGTGGGTATCCCCACATGGTCTTGACCTCTTTGCTCATATCCTCACTCTTCCCACTCTTTGACTAGACTTTGGGAGCTCAGTCCAGTGCTCCACTGTGGACCTCTACCTCTGTTCCCACCAGTTACTGGATAAGGGTCCTATAGTGACATTTAAGATAGTCATCAATCTGACTCCAGGGCAACCCCAGTTAAGATACCATCTTCACTATTATTGCTTAGGGTCTTATCTGGGGTCATCCTTGTGGATTCCTGGGAATTTCTCTATTGCCAGGTTTCTTGCTAGCCCCATAATAGCTCTCTCAATCAAGATATCTCTTTCCTTGATCTCCATCACCCATCTTGACTACCCCATTTTCTCAAGTTATCCTCCCTCCATCCTTCTCCTCTTTCACCCAACCTTCTTTCTCCACTTCCATGTTTCCAACTTTCTTGGGAGAACTTATTTATTTACCATTCCTTGGGGGATCTATATATGTTTTTCTCAGGGCTCTCCTTGTTACTTAGCTTCTTTGGGGTCATAGAATATATCCTTGTTTTCCTTTGCTTTACAGCTAGTATCCACTTATGAGTACTACTATGCTCATTTTTATGGGTCTGGGTTACCTCGCTCAAGATTTTTTCTAGTTTTGTCCATTTGCATGCAAATTTCAAGATGTCATTTTTTTTTTGTCAGTACTATCGTTGTCGGTACCACTGAGTAGTACTCCATTGTGTAAATGTACCACATCTTCTTTCTCCATTCTTCGGTTGAGGGGCATCTAGGTTGTTTCCAGGTTCTGACTATTATAAATAATGCTGCTAGGAACATACTTGAGCAAATATCTTTGTAGTATAATTGAGAATCCTTTGGGTATGTGCCCAAGAGTGGTATTCCTGGGTCTTGAGGTAGGCTGATTCCCAGGTTTCTGAGAAACCATTATACTGATTTCCAGAGTGCTTGTACAAGTTTGCATTCTCACCAGCAATGGATGAGTGTTTCCCTTACTCCACATCCTCTCCAGCATATGGTATCATTGGTGTTTTTGATCTTAGTCATTCTGATAGGTGCAAGATGACAAGATTACAGAGTTATTTTGACTTGCATTCCCATGATGGCGAAGGATGTTAAACATTTCCTTAAGTGTCTTTTGGTCATTTTATTATTTTTATTTTTTTTAGTGGGTAATTTTTTTATTTTATTTTATTTTTATTTATTAAAGATTTCTGTCTCTTCCCC
>NW_026067968.1:4239328-4254907 GCF_014885135.2 Alexandromys fortis | reverse complement strand
ATTTTAGCCATTCTGACAGGTGTAAGATGGTATCTTAAAGTTGTCTTGATTTGCATTTCCCTGATCGCTAAGGAAGTTGAGCATGACCTTAGGTGTCTTTTGGCCATTTGAACTTCTTCTGTTGAGAGATCTCTGTTGAGCTCAGTGCCCCATTTTATAATTGGGTTGATTAGCCTTTTACGGTCTAGTTTCTTGAGTTCTTTATATATTTTGGAGATCAGACCTTTGTCAGTTGCGGGGTTGGTGAAGATTTTCTCCCAGTCAGTGGGTTGCCTTTCTGTCTTAGTGACAGTGTCCTTTGCTTTACAGAAGCTCTTTTGGTCATTTTAGATCCTTCTGTTGGGAATTCTGTTTAGGTCTGTACCCCATTTTTAATCGGATTATTTGGATGTTTAATCTCTTAAGTTCTTTATATATTTTGGATATCAGTCCTCTCTCTGATGTGAGATTGGTGAAGATTTTTTCCCATTCAGTAGACTGCCTTTTAGTCTTATTGACTGTGTCCTTTGCTTTACAGAATCTTCTCAGTTTCAGGAGGTCCCATTTACTTATTGTTGCTCTCAGTGTCTGTGAAGCTGGGGTTATACTTAGAAAGTGGTCTCCTGTCCCCATGCATTCAAGGCTACTTCCCACTTTCTCTTCTATGAGGTTCAGTGTGGCTGAATTTGTGTTGAAGTTTTGATTCACATGGACTTTAGTTTTGTGCATAGGGATAAATATGCAATTATTTGCATTCTTCTTCATGTTGACATCCAGTTATGCCAGCATTATTTATTGAAGATGCTTTCTTTTTCTCTGTTGTACAATTTTAGCTTCTTTGTCAAAAATCAGGCATTCATAGGTATGTGGATCAATATCCAGGTCTTCAATTCAATTCCCTTGGTTAACCTGTCAGTTTTTATGCCAATACCAGGTTGTTTTCATTACTGTAGCTCTATAATAGAGCTTGATGTCAGAGATGGTGATGACTCTGGATTGTTGTGGGTGTCCTTAGTTTTTTGTTTTCCATGTGAAGTTGAGTATTGTTCTTTCAAGTTCTGTAAAGAATTTTGTTGGGATTTTGATGGGGATTACATTGAATCTCTAGGTTGCTTTTGGTAGATTGCCATTTTTATTATGTTGATCCTACCTATACATGCGCCTGGGAGAAGTTGTCATTTTCTGGTATTTTCTTAAATTTCTTTCTTCAAAGACTTAAAGTTCTTGTCATAAAAGTTTTTCACTTCTTTGGTTAGTGTTATCTTAAGATATTTTATGTTATTTGTGGGTATTGTGAAGGGTGATATTTCTCTGATCTTTCTCAACTTCTTTATCATTTGTATAGAAGAAGGCTACTGATTTTTTAATTATCTTATATCTTGCCACTGGATATTTATCAGCTGTTGGAATTACTTGGGACAGTTTTTGGATATAATACTCTCATATCATATGCAAATAACAAAAGTTTGACTTCTTCCTTTCCAAACTGTATTCCCTTTATCCCCTTTTGTTTTCTTATTGCTTTAGCTAGAGCTTCAAGAACTATGTTGAATAGTTATGGAGAGAGCAGACACCCTTGTCTTGCTCCTGATTTGAGTGGAATCACTTTGAGTTTCTCTCCATTTAGTTTGATGTTGGCTGCCAGCTTGCTTTATATCGATTTTGTTATGTATAGATACATTACTTGTATTTCTGATCTCTCTAGGACCTTTATTATGAGGGTCAAATGCTTTTTCAGCATCTAATGCAATGATATTTTTTTCTTTCAGTTGATTTATATGGTGGAATACATTGATAGATTTTTATATGTTGAACCATCCCTGAATCTCTGGAATGAAGTCACCTTAACCATGGTAGATGAATTTTTTGATATGTTCTTGTATTTGGTTGCCAATATTGAGCATTTTTGCATCAATGTTCATGAGGGAAATTGGTCTGTAATTTTCTTTCTTGGTTGAGTCTTTGTGTGGTTTCAGTATCAGAGTAACTGTAGCCTCATAAAAGAGTTTGGCAATGTTCCTTCTGTTTCTATTAAGTGGAACACTTTGAGGAATATAGATGCTACCTCTTCTTTGAAGTTCTGGTACAATTCTGCACTGAAATCATACAGCCCTGGACTTTTATTGGTCGGGAGCCTTTTAATGACTACTTCAAGTTCCTAGCAGGTTATAGGTCTATTTAAATTGTTCACCTGGTCTTGACTTAATTTTGGTATGTGGTACCTATCCAGAAAATTGTCCATTTTTTCACATCTTCCAATTTTTGTGGAGTACAGGTTTTTGTAGTATGACATAATGATGTTTTGGATTTCTTCAGTGTCTTTTTTTATGTACCCTTCTCATTTCTGATTTTGTTAATTTGGAAGGTCTTTCTTTTCCTTTTAATTAGTTTGTATAAGGGTTTGGATATCTTGTTGATTTTCTCAGAGTCAGCTGTTTGTTTCATTGATTTTTTACTTCTATTTTTATTTATTTCAGCTCTCAGTTTGATTATTTCCTGGGTGAGTCTGTTTCTTTTTGTTCTAGAGCTTCCAGGTATGCTGTTAAGTCACTAGTGTGAGCTTTCTCCTCTTTCTTTATGCAGGTACTTAGTGTTAGCCTCTCAGCACTGCTTTCATAGTGTCCCATAGGTTTGGGCACATTATGCCTTTATTTTCATTGACTTCTAGGACGTCCTTTATTTCTTTATTTCATCCTTGGTTCAATAAAGAACTGTTTACTTTCCATGTGTTTGTGGGCTTTCTGAAATTAGTGTTGCTGCTGAATTCTAATTTTAAACCATGGTGATCCAATAAGATACAGAAGGTTACTTCAGTTTTTTTTATATCTGCTGAGCTTTGCTTTGTTTCTTTTCATTTTTTATTGCTTTATAAATAATATCAATCAAAATTTCCACTTCCTCCTCTCCTCCCACTTCCTTTTGCTCCCCCACACACCCTACCCCATCCCCCTCCAGTCCTAAGAGAGGGCAAGGTACCCTGCCCTATGGGAAGTCCAAGGCCCTCCCCCCTACATCCAAACAGATGTAGGAAGGTATGCATCCAAATAGAATAGGATCCCAAAAACCCAGTACATGCGGTAGAGACAAATCCCAGTGCCATTATCATTGGCTTCTTAGTCTGCCCCATTGTCAGCCACATTCAGAGGGTCC
Organism: Alexandromys fortis; assembly: GCF_014885135.2. Taxonomy (NCBI): domain Eukaryota; kingdom Metazoa; phylum Chordata; class Mammalia; order Rodentia; family Cricetidae; genus Alexandromys; species Alexandromys fortis. The sequence goes on along the minus strand of NW_026067968.1, from coordinate 4,251,778 downwards.
AGTATGATCCCATGCTCCTAAAGTCCCAGTCCAGCTGGATTTGGTGAGCTTCTATTAGCTAGGCACACTGTCTCAGTGGGTGGACCAACCCCTCGTGGTCCTGACTTCCTTGCTCATATTCTCCCTCCTTCCGCACTTCAACTGGACCTTGGGAGCTCAGTTCAGTGCTCCAATGTTGGTGTCTGTCTCTATCACCATCTGTCACCAGGCAAAGGTTCATAATCATATTTAGGTGTCTGGGTGATCTCACTCAGGATAGTGTTTTCTATTTCCATCCATTTGCATGCAAAATTCAAGATGCCATTGCTTTTTACCGCTGTGTAGTACTCTAATGTGTAGATGTGCCACAGTTTCTTTATCCACTCTTCCATTGAGGGGCACCAAGTTGCTTCAAGATTCTGGCTATTACAAATAATGCTGCTATGAACATAGTTGAACAAATGCTTTTGTAGTATGATTGGGCATCTCTTGGGTATATTCCCAAGAGTGGTATTGCTGAATTCAGAGGTGGGTTGACTCCCAATTTTCTGAGAAACTTCCACACTGATTTCAAAAGTGGTTGCACAAGTTTGCATTCCCACCAGCAATGGATGAGTGTACCCCTTTCTCCACAACCTCTTCAGCAAAGGCTATCATTGGTGTTTTTGATTTTAGCCATCTGACAGGTGTAAAATGGTATCTCAAAGGTGTTTTGATTTGCATTTCCCTGATCACTAAGGAAGTTGAACATGTCCTTAAATATCTTTTGGTCATTTAAAATTCTTCTGTTGAGAATTCTCTGTTCAGTTCAGTGCCCCATTTTTAAATTGGGTTATTTAGAATTTTAATGTTTAGAATTTCTTGAGTTCTTTATATATTTTGGAGATCAGACCTTTGTCTGATATGGGGTTGGTGAAGATCTTTTCCCATGCAGTAGGTTGCCTTTTTGTCTTACTGACTGTGCCCTTTGTTTTACAGAAGCTTCTCAGTTTTAGGAGGTCCCATTTATTCATTGTTGCTCTTATTGTCTGTGCGACTGGGGTTATACTTAGGAAGTGGTCTCCTATGCCCATGCATTGAAGGCTACTTCCCACTTTCTCCTCTATTAGGTTTAGTGTGGTTGGATTTATATTGAGGTCTTTAATCCATTTGGACTTGAGTTTTGTGCATGGTGATAGATATGAATCTATTTTTATTCTTCTACAGGTTGATATCCAGTTATGCCAGCGCCATTTGTTAATGATGCTTTCTTTCTTCAATTGTATAAATTTAGCTCCTTTGTCAAAATCAGGTGTTCATAGGTTTGTGGATTGATATCTGTGTCTTTGATTTGATTCCCTTGGTCAGTGTCACTGTTTTTATGCCAATACCAGGCTGTTTTCATTACTGTAGCTCTGAAATAGAGTTTGATGTCAGGGATAGTAATGCCTCTAGAAGTTTCTTTATTGTTATGGCTATCCTGGGTTTTTGTTTTTCTATATAAAGTTGATTATTGTTCTCTCAAGGTCTGTGAAGAATTGTGTTGGGATTTTAATGGGGATTGCATTGAATCTATAGATTGCCTTTGGTAGGATTGCCATTTTTACTGTGTTGATCCTACCAATCCAAGAACATGGGAGATCTTTCCATTTTCTTGTATCTTCTTCAATTTCTTTCTTCAGAGACTCAAAGTTCTTGTCAAATAGATCTTTCACTTCCTTGGTTAGTGTTACACCAAGATTCTTTATCCTATTTGTGGCTATTATGAAAGGCGATGTTTCTCTGATTTCCCTCTCAGATTCTTTATCATTTGTGTATAGGAGGGCTACTGATTTTTTTTCAGTTGATCTTGTGTCCTGCCATATCACTGAAGGTATTTATCAGCTGTAGGAGTTCTCTGGTAGAGTTTTTGTGGTCACTTTTGTACACTATCATATCATCTGCAAATAACAAAAGTTTGACTTCTTCCTTTCCTATTTGAATCCCCTTGATCTCCTTATGTTGTCTTATTGCTATTGTTAGAACTTTAGCACTATGTTGGAGAGATATGGAGAGAGTGGACAGCCTTGTTTTCTTCCTGATTTTAGTGGAATCATTTTGAGTTTCTCTCCATTTAATTTGATGTTAGCTGTTGGCTTGCTGTATATTACTTTTATTATAGTTAGATATGATTCTTGTATCCCTAATCTCTCTAAGATCTTTATCATAAAGGGGTGTTGAAATTTTTCAACTGCTTTTTTGGCCACTAATGAAATGATCATATGTTTTTTTCTTTCAGTTTATTTATATGATGGATTACATTGATAGATTTTTGTATGTTGAACCAGCCCTGAATATCTGGGATGAAGCCTACTTGATCATAATGGATAATTTTTTGATGTGTTCTTGGATTGGGTTTGCCAGTATTTTATTGAGCATTTTTGCATTGATGTTCATGAATGAGATTAGTCTGCAATTGTTACAAGGAGAGAGGGCCTGCTTTTGGTCCTGGCTGCCCCGCTAGCTTATACCCAAAATAATCACACAGAAACTTTAGTAATTAAATTAGTGCCTGGCCCATTATCTCTAGCCTCTTATTGGCTAAATCTCACATCTTGATTTAATCCATCCCCATTAATCTGTGTATCCTCACGAGATCGTGGCTTACCCGGAAATATTCTAACCAGTGTCAGTGTCAGGCAGGAGCTTCATGGCGTCTGCCACTCTGTCCTTCTTCCCAGCATTCAGTTCTATCTTTCCACCTATCTAAGTTCTACCCTATCAAAAGGCTAAGGCAGTTTCTTTATTCAATCAATGAAAGCAACACATAGAGAAAAGGACATCCTATACTATGTATTTCTCTTTCTTGGTTGAGTCTTTGTGTGGTTTTGGTATCAGGATAACTGTAGCTTCTGAAAGAGTTTGGCAATGACTCTTCTGTTTCTATTATGTGAAACACATTAAGGAGTATAGGCATTAGCTCTTCTTGGAAGTTCTGATAGAATTCTGGACTAAAACCATCTGGCCCTTGGCTTTTTTGGTTAGGAGGTTATTGATGACAGCTTCTATTTCCTCACAATTTATAGGTCTATTTAAATTGTTCATTTAATTTTGATGTATGGTATTTACCTAAAAATATTTCCATTTCTTTTACATTTTCCAATTTTGTAGTAACACCTAATGATTCTCTGAATTTCCTCAGTGTCTGTTGTTATGTCCCCCTTTTCATTTTTGATCTTGTTAATTTGAGTGTTCTCTCTCTGCCTTTTTATTAGTTTGGATAGGGGTTCATCAATCTTGTTGATTTTCTCAAAGAACAAGCTCTTTGTTTCATTGATTCTTTGTATTGTTTTCTGTGTTTGTTGATTTCAGCCCTTAGTTTGATTATTTCCAGTCTTTTACTCCTCCTGGGTGAGTCTGCTTCTTTTTTAGATGAGCTTTTAAGTCTCTAATGTGAGATTTCTCTGTTTTCTTTATGTGGGCACTTAGTGCTATAAAATTTCCACTTAGCACTGCTTTCATAGTGTCCCATAGGTTTGGGTATATTCTGTCTTCATTTTTGTTGAATTTAAGGAAGATTTTAATTTCTTTCTTATTTCTTCCTTGACCCAGGGATGGTTCAGTAGTTGACTGTTCAGTTTCTATGAGTTTGTAAGCTTTCTGGGGGTGGTATTGTGGTTAAATTCTAACTTTAAACCATGGTGATCCGATAAGACACAGATGGTTACTCCAGTCTGTGGATGTATGTTTTGTTACTGATGTGTTCAGTTTTCAAGAAGGTTCCATGAGGTGCCAAGTTTATCAATAAACTAAAATCCATACCAATATGAAGTTTTATAAAATTAATGGCTGGTTTTTTGGATGATAGTAGATTCAATAATCTTTTCTTTTATCCTATCATTTCTATATCCTTGGCCCCTTTTTTCCTTTAGAAATAGATCTTTGAATTTAACTCTTTTGTTTAGTTTTTCTTAGTATGGCCAATAACAATTTGTAACCAAACCCCCAAACAATGACAAACATACATAATTAATTTTGGGGGAATGTGGGCATAGTTTTCTTAACTACTTCCTGCTGATTGAAGGCACTGGTAATCTTTGGGGGAACCTGAAAAAATTTAGTATTATGGTCAAGTCCTGACTGGACTATTCTGTGAGGCTAAATCACCTCAATCAGCCATCTTGAAGCTGTTCTGGATGTAAAACTCAAAGAAAACTGCAACAGAAGTGCTCTGAGACATTGGATCATCTGGGCCGTCCATTCCTAGCAGAGATTTTTCAGGGAGTCTTCCTTGACCAAATATGATTTTTCTTAATCCCAAATGAATCCACCACCTCTCATTCCCTGTGGAAATAAAAGCAGAACCTCTTTCCAAAAGTAGCATATCTTTTGACCTAAATTTAGAAGTCAAGACACTTCTAAAATTCATAGATTGGTTTAATTCAGCTGCTTTCATAATCAAATCTCTCTCAACAGTTATTATTTGCTCTTTAACAGTCAAAAAATCTAAAGACAACATAATAATATACTCCAGACTCTATGTATTTTCCATCTTTATGTAGCTTATTATATTTTTATTATTCTATTCCTTTCTAAGGACTTTTTCTACCCTTTTCCTTTTCTCTCCTATGCGTTCATATATTTTAACACTACAAACCATTTAGGGTTTTTTCCTTTCTGAATCTGTCTTTACTGCATATCTCTATCATTTTCTGACCCCATGAGCCTTTAAACTCTAAGCAGGCATGGCTATGAACAAAGCCACAGCTTTGGTGGCTGGCTCCACCCCATTCCTTAGCTTCCTGGGAGTCTAGCTTTATGTTGGAGGTACTGTCTGGATCCATGTTCACCACTCTATCTCTGAGAAGTTCCTGATTCACACTGCTAATGAGTAGTGTGCCACCTGCTGCTCATAAACCCCATCTAAGTGTTAGGTGGCAGGGCCTCTTAAAATGTTCTGTGGGTTTTGCTGTTAATGTTGAGACAGGAAGTTGTCTCTTAAAGGAGCCACACCTCTGCTTGCCACTAGTAAACAGAGCCTATCCAAGAAAAAACAGTTATCAAGAAGCTGAGTTTGACTCCATTTTATGTATTTAAAATTCGTTTTAAAGATTTGTAAGGTTTTATGTGGAAATTCTTGTTGAACGTTTGTGGACCATGAATAGGTGAAGTTTCCTGTCTTGGAGCAGCTCAGTCCCCAATACCCTGTAGTCACTTCCAAACTGCCACACTAAGGCTTGATATTATTTATAAATGATTAAACAATAGCTCAATCCTTTTTATTAACTAGCTCTTACATTTTAAAAGTTAACCCATATTCCTTATTTGTGCTCTGCCATTTTCTCAGTTTGGTGTGCCCATCTTGTTCTCTTTGCATCTGGCTGGCATCTCCTCTCTCCACCTTTCTCCTTCCTATCACCCGTAGTTTGGTTGTCCTACCTATACTTTCTGCCTGGCCAATCAACATGTCATTAAACCAATTTGAGTGACAAATATTTACACTGTACACGAGGATTATTCCACAGCAGGTGTAAGATGAAATCTCAAAATAGATTTTATTTTCATTTAATTTATGACTAAAGATGTTAAACATTTCTTTATTTTTCAGTCCTTTGTGTTTCACCTTCTGAGAACTCTCTGTTTAGATCTTGTACTGGCTGGTTTAGTGTGTCAACTTGATACAACCTAGAGTCATCAGAGATGAAGGGCATCAGCTGAGGAAATGCCTCCATGATATCCAGCTGTAAGGGATTTTTTTCAATTAATGATCAATGAAGGAGGGCCTAGCCCAATGTGAGCAGTACCACCCCCGGGCTGGTAATCCTGAGTTCTATAAGAAAGCAGGCTGAACGAGCCAGTAGAAGCAAACAAATAAGCAGCACCCCTCAATGGCTTATGCATTAGCTCCTGCCTCCAGGATCCTGCCCTGTTTGCAAACTTGTCACAACTTCCCTCAATAATGAGCAGCCATATGGGAGTGTAAGCCAAATAAACCATTCTCCCCAATTTGTTCTTTGGTCACTGTGTTTTGTAGTAGCATTAGAAACCCTAACTAAGACAAGTTTGTAGCAGAAGAAGGGTATTGCTGTGACAGACCTGATCATTTCTTGGTAGAACTGTAGAAGGACTTTGGAACTTTGAGCTAGAAAAGCCACTGAGTGTTGAGAATGCATTGGGATGACTGGTGGGAGATTGGAAGATAATGTTGAGAGCAGTGCAGAAAATGGGGGCCTGTACTGTGAAATTTCAGAGGTAAGTTTAAAGATTCTATCAGGGCAATTTGCTATTTTGAAACAAGATTCTGTGGTTCTGGTTATCTGAGGCTGAAGAATCAGATGTGATTAACAAGTTACCAGAACTACTAAAGTGAAACCTTTGCTTTACTAGAATACTCAATGCTGGTCAACTAGAGCTGAGAATTTAATGGTGTTTAAGAAGTGATCAGTGTCAGACCACACTAGCCAGAATGGATAACAACAGAACCTCACCCCTCCCTGGATTTGGGCTTCTAGCAATGAGTATACACCAAATGATTGGCTTCAATTAGTTCCAGTGGTCCTAGAAGATGGGTCACAAGTACTGTGGAAATGTTATTGGTGAGAAGAGGCTCCTTATGGCATTGGTTAGCCATTTCAGCAAGAAACTGCTCTTGCCTGCACTGCTTGATGTTATGCTGTATGACCTGGACATGCAGGACCCACAGAGAAATGACTGCTGAACTTGTCTAGGTGAGATGGCCCTTTAGGGTTCCTGATTCATAAAAGAGTCTGCCAGACATTCTGCAGGACACAGAAGAAAGTAACTGAAAAAACTGTCAATATAGGCAGTCTTTGAAATTTTCTGCCTTATGGAAAAGTATGCCAGACACTATGGCCTGTAGGAGGAAGATGGATTCCCCAATGGTACAGAAGAACTTTAGGTGATTGTCCAGGCAATGAAATGTCTCTGTAAATTCTAGAGTTTTGGGAGTTGCTTGCAATGCACTTCCTGTTAACTTAGGTAATATTGCATCACCCTGGAGTCTTTGATGGACTTGAAGAATAGATAATTATAATTATAGTTTTCATTAGTTATGATAAAAGGTAAAGTAGATATAAATATCATAACTCCAATTCTTGCTTGATACCTATTCTATTATATGTAATTTTACTATGTTAAAACGTTCTTTTTTATTTAAACAGAAAAGGGGAAATGGTGTGGTAAGTTCCATGTAACCAATCTAGCTCAGTCAGTAGAACATGGGACTCTTAATCCTAGGGTCATGGGTTAAAACCCCATGTTGGGCACCAATTTGTAGAGAGAGAGAGAGTGGCTGCTGATTTGTTCCTATCTGTCAAGACCCAAAATAATTACACAGAAACTATATTATTTAAATCATTGCTTGGGAAATCACTTAAGCATATTGCTAGCTAGCTCTTATATCTTTGGTTAACCCATTTCTATTAATTTTTGTATCACCACATGGCTATGGCTTACCAGGTAAAGTTCCACCCAATGTCTGTCTCCAGCAGGGCTTCATGGCTTCTCTTTGTCTCTGCCTTCTCTCTCTCTCTCTCTCTCTCTCTCTCTCTCTCTCTCTCTCTCTCTCTCTCTGTGTGTGTGTGTGTGTGTCTCCATATATATATTCTCTTGATTAAGGTATTGTGTTTATGGAGCTCATTTAGAAATATAATGTATAATTAAGAAATAAAGGAGAGATGGCTCAGCCATTAAAGGCTAGGCTCACAACCAAAAATATAAGAAATAAAGGTTAATAGATAGTCATATATAATATTCAAGCTTGCAGTCATGTTAGTTAGGTTTTCTAGATGTACAAAGATATATTTCAGTTAGATAATCTTCAAACCTTTCAAAGACTTAACAGAATATGACATTTAAAATGTGCTAAGAACTTAAGACTTTTCAGATAATGAGACACATCTGCTTTTGGCAGCACTAATCTACTTCAAGAGGATGATGGGCATTGAAGAGGCTCCTTATGGAGCTTGTTAGTCATTTGGGCAGGAAATAGCTCTTGCCTGGATTTTTTGATGGTATGCTTTATGAGCTGAACATGTAAGACCCACAGAAAACTGATGAACTTGCCTAAATATAAGATGGTCCTTTAGAGTTTCTGATTCATGAAAGAGTCTGCCAGATATTCTGCAGGACGCAGAAAAAAGTTACTGACAAACTGCAAATATAGGCAGAGTAATCTTTGATATATTCTGTTTTGTGAAAAATTCTGCTGGATACAATGGGCCTGTAGGCTGAAGATGGGCGCTCCAATGTTACAGAAGAACTTTGGGTGACTACCCAGCCATTGAGATGTCTCTGTAAATTCTAGAGTTTTGGAAGTTGCTTACAATGCACTTCCTGTTAACTTGGGTAATATTATATACTTCTGGGTTCTTTGATGGAGTTGAAGACCAAATAGTTATAGTTTTATTAGTTATGATAAAGATAAGTAGACATAAATACTGTAACTGTAATTCTTGCTTGATACCTGTTTTGTTTCTAACCCAAAACATTAAGAAAACATGGGACATTATGAGAAGAGAAAACCTAAGAATAATAAAAATAGAAGGAGAAGAATCCTGGCTTAAAAGCACAGAGAATATATTAAACAAAATCATAGAAAAACAAATTCTCAACCCAAAGAAAGATAAGCCTATAAAGGTAAAAGAAGAATACTGAATAGACTGGGCCATAAGAGAAAGCCCCTCAGCACATAATAATCAAAAGACTAGAAGCACAGAGAAAAGGAAGAATATTAAATGTTGCAAAGGAAAAAGGCTAAGTAATGTATAAAGTCAGACATATCAGAATTATACCAACTTTTTGGAAACTCTAAAAGCCAGAAGGACCTGAACATGTCTTTCAGACTATAAGAGTCCATGGATGATAACACAGACTATTATACTCAGGAAAACTTTCAATTACCAAAGATGGAGAAAACAAGATATTTCATGACATACTCAAATTTAAATGATATCTATGCAGAAACCCATCCATACAGAAGATACTAGGAGGAAAATTCCAATCCAAGGAAACTAGCTACACCCATGAAAACACAGGAAACAGATAATTCCACACCAGCAAAACCCAAAAAGGGAAACACATATACACACACCGCCACCAAAACCACCAACACCATAAACAGCAACAACAAAAAATATAACAGGCCCATGTCAGCAACATCCACAAGAGCGGGTATGAGTGATCTCTGAGGGAACAGGCCTGAGCTAGTGGGACCTGGCTCCAGCCAGTGACCTCCCTGGGAGCAGGCCTCAGTGAGCAACCTCTGCAGGAGCAGGCCTGAGACTGGGGCTTCCATGGGAGCAACCTCCATGGAACCAGGCCTGAGTGAGTGAACTCCACCAGAGCAGGACCAAGCATGCAACCTCTGCAGAAAGAGGCCCAAGTGAGGAACCTCTGCCAGAGCAGACTTGAGCCAGTGACATCCACTGGAACAGGCATGAGCCAACCACCTCTGTGGGCTCAGGCCTGAGTCAGCAATGTCCACAGAAACAGGCCTAAGACAGGTACATCCACTGAAGCAGGCCTGAGCCAGTGACCTATGCAAAAGCAGGCCTGAAAAAGCAACCTCCATGGTAGTAGGCCCAAGCTAGTGACATCCATGGTACCAGGCCCGAACCAGTGTCCTCTGCCAGAGCAGACCTGAGCCAGTGACCTGTGCAGGAGCAGACCATAGCAAACAACCTCTGCAGGACTAGGACTGGGTGAGCAACCTCTTCCGGAGCAGACACGAGCCATACAACTTCATGGGAGCAGTCCTGAGCCAACCACCTCCACAGAACCAGGTTTAAGCCAGCCAACTCTGCAGGAGCAGGTTTGAGTCAGTGAACACTGCAGGACCAAACCCAAGCAAGAAACTTTCATGGGAGCAGGCCTGAGTGAGTTATCTCTGCTGGAGCAGGCCTGAGCCAATGATCTCTACTGTAGCAGGCCAGAACCAACCACCTCCGAGGGAACAAGCCTGAGCCAGCAACTTCTGAAGGAGCAGGCCTGGGACAGCAACTTCCACGGGAGTGGGGCTGAGCCAGAAACCTCCACCAGAGCAGGCCCAAGCAAGTGAACTCCACTGAAGCAGGCCCAAGCAAGTGAACTCCACGGGAGCAGGCCCAAAGGCTTCTAGGATTGCAGAGTGACCTCTGGGAGAGCTGAGTGACCTCTGGGAATGCTGAGTGACCTCTGGGATGACTGGACACATGACCCCAAATATACCATAAGAACCAACAATTTGAGCTTTGGATCCACTGGCAGTTGAAAGAGTATTCACCAGAGACATGACCCCAACTACACTAATCAGAGGAAAAGATGGGTAGATAAGGTAAGAACACACTCAACACCACAAAGAGCAACATAAGACCAACAAAATCTAGTGTCTATAAAGCATCAAGACTTGAACACCCTAATATAGATGAAACAGAGGAAAATGACCTAAAAAATAGCTTTAGGAGAATGTTTGAGACCTTTAAAGAGAACATGAAACTTTTTCTCAAAGAAATGGAGGTAACTACAAACAGAAAAATAGAAGAATCCAACAAATCCCTTAAAGAAAACCAGAAAAAGAGATCAAACAAGTGAAAAAAAATAATTCAAGACTTGAAAACCAAAATAGAGACAATAAAGAAAAAACAAATCAAGGGAATTATAAAAATGATCATGAACCACAAATGCAATAATAAACAGCAGAATACAAGAGATGGAAGAGAGAATCTCAAGCGTTGAAGATACAATAGAGGAAATAGACTCATCAGTCAAAGAAAATGTTAAATCTAACAAAAGCTTCACACAAAATATCCAGGAAATGTGGGATACCATGAAAAGATTAAACCTAAGAATAATAGAAATAGAAGAAGGAAGGAGAATAACTCCAGATCAAAAACACTGAAAATATATTCAACAAAATCATAGAAGAAAACATTCCCAAACTAAAGAAAGCTTACAGAACACCAAATAGACTGAACCCAAAAAAGGTACCCTCACCAAATAATAATCAAAACACTAAACATACAGAATAAAGAAAGAATATATTAAGAGCTGCAAAGAAAAAAAGGCCAAGTAACATATAAAGGCAGACCTATCAGAATTACACCTGGCTTCTCAAGAGAAACAATGAAAGTCAGAAAGTCCTGGTCAAATGTTATGCAGATGGATGCCAGCCCAGACTACTATACTCAGCAAAACTCAACTACCATATATGGATGAAATAAGACATTACATGACAAAACCAGATTTAACCAACACCTAGCCACAAACAACCCTACACAAAGTACTAAAAGAAAAACTTCAACCCAAGGAATTTGGCTACATCCACAAAAACATAGAGAATAGATGATCTCAAAACAGCAAATCACAAAGAAGGGAAAAACATACACAATAACATCACCACCACCAAAAACTAAAATAACAGGAACTAGCAATTACTGGTCATTAATATGCCTTAATATAAATGGACTTAACTCACCTATAAAAAGGCACAGGCTAATAGATTGGATATAAAAAACAGAATCTATCCTTCTGATGCATACAAGAAATGCACCTCTGTCTCAAAGACAAATACCACCTGTGAAGGGCTGGGGGAAAAAAATTTCCAATCAAATGGACCTAAGAAACAAGTTGGTGTAGCTATCCTAATATCTAAGAAATAAACTTTAAGCTAAAATAAATCACAAGAGACAAAGAAGGACATTTCATATTGATGTAATTACCAGTTCCAGTAAGCAGCAGAAGTTATCAGCTTTGGCCACATGATTCTGGAGTTAAGAAAGAAGAAAGTTTCCTGTCATATAGCTCTTTCACTTGTTTGGTTAGAGTTACCCCAAGGTATTTTATGCTATTTGTGACTATTGTGAAGGGTGATATTTCCCTGATTTGTTTTTCAGCCTGATTATCTTTTGTGTATAGGAGGGCTACTGATTATTTTGAGTTAATCTTATATCCCACCATATTGCTGAAGGTGTTTATTAGCTGTAGGAGTTACTTGATAGAATTTTTGGGGTCCCTTATGTATACTATCATATCATGTGCAAATAGATAAAGTTTGACTTCTTCCTTCCTAATTTATATCCCTTTGATCTCCTTTTGTTGTCTTATCACTCTAACTAAAAGTCATGTACTATATTGAATACATGTGGAGAGAGCTGACAGCCTTGTCTTATTCCTGATTTCAGTGGGATGGCTTTGAGTTTCTCTCCATTTAATTTGATGATGGCTGTTGGCTTGCTGTCTATTGCCTTTATTATGTTTAGGTATGTGATATAGATATAAATAATTTGCATTGGTATGGATTTTAAGGTCAATTTTGTTATATGTATATGTATTTCTGATCTTGATTAAGGTATTGTGATTATGTAGCTTATTTAAAAATGTAATATATAATTAAGAAATATAGGTTAATGGATAATCATCGAAAATAGTCAAGTTTGTAGTCATATTAGTTAGATTTTCTAGATGGGCATAGATATATTTCAGATAGGCATTCTTTTTTTTTAAATATAATTTTTT
>NW_026067968.1:4225416-4237505 GCF_014885135.2 Alexandromys fortis | reverse complement strand
TTCAGACTGATATTGAGGTCTTTGATCCATTTGGACTTGAGTTTTGTGCATGGTGATAGATATGGGTCTATTTTCATTCTTCTACAGGTTGACATCCAGTTGTGCCAGCACCATTTGTTGAAGATGCTTTCTTTCTTCCATTGTATACTTTTAGCTCCTTTATCGAACATGAGGTGTTCATAGGTTTGTGGGTTGAAATCTGGATCTTCTATACGATTCCATTGGTCAACTTCTCTGTTTTTATGCCAATCATATCTTTCAAAGACTACAGAATATGGCATTTAATGTTTTAATAAGTTAGGGTTTTTCAGGACAATGAGACACATCTGTTCCTGGAAGCACCAATCTACTTCAAGAAGAAGATGGGCATCAAGGAGGCTCTTTATGGAGTTGGTTAGCCATTTGGGCAAGAAAGTGCTCTTGCCTGGACTGATGCATAGACTGGACACAAAGAACCCACAGAGAGAGGACTGCTGAACTTGCCTAAAGGTGAGATGATCCTTTGGGGTTCCTGACTCATGAAAGAGTCTGTGAGACATTCTGTAGGACACAGAAAAAGGTGACTGAACTGTCTTTGGAATTTCCTGCTTTATGGAAATGTCTGTTGGATACTATGGGCCTGTAGGCCAAAGATAGATGCCCCAACAGTACAGAGGAACTTTGGGTGACTGTCCAGGCAGCGAGATGTCTCTGTCATTTCGAGAATTTTGGAAGTTGTTTACTTAGGTAATATTATATCCTGGAGTCTTTGATGGAGTTGAAGAATGGATAGATGGTTATAGTTTTCCTTAGTTATGATAAAGATAAAATAGATATAAATATTGTAACTATAATTCTTATTTGATAACTGTTTTGTTATGTGTAATTTTACTATGTTAAAGTTAAAGCTTTCTTTTTTGTTTAAACAGAAAAAGGGGAAATGATATAGGTGGGTCATCTTTCTATGTGTTTCTTTCATTGGTTAATAAAGAAACTGCCTTGGCCCTTTTGATAGGACAGAAAATTAGGTAAGTGGAGTAGGCAGAACAGAATGCTGGGAGAAAGAAGCCATGTCAGGCAGTCACCGTGATTCTCCCATCCTAGACAGACACAGGTTACGATCTTTCCTGGTAAGCTACCACCTCATCGTGCTACAAAGATTATTAAAAATGGGTTAACCAAGATGTGAGAATTAGCCAATAAGAGGCTAGAACTAATGGACCAGGCAGTGTTTAAAAGAATACAGTTTCCATGTAATTATTTTGGGTAAAGCTAGCCAGGTGGCAGGAAGCGGCCCACCACTCCTACTTCTACAGGTATGTTCCTTGTATCCCTGATCTCTCCAAGACCTTTATCATGAAGGGGTGTTGGATTTGTCAAAGACTTTTTCAGCATCTAGTGAGATGATCATGTGGTTTTTGAAATTCTGGTAGAGTTCTGCACTAAAACAACTGGACCCTGGGCTCTATTTTGGTTGGGAAACTTTTACTGACTGTTTATATTTCCTTACAAGTTATAGGTCTATTTAAGTTGTTTATCTGGTGTTGTAGGAAACCATTTGTTTGTTCCTGGCTGCTCAGCCCCAAAATAACTGCATAGAAACTGTATCTATTAAATCACTGCTTGGCCTATTAGCTCTAGCTTCTTATTGGCTAGCTAGCTCTTACATATAATTTAACTCATTTCTATTAATCTGTGTATCACCACATGGTTGTGGCTTACCAGCATGGTTCTAGTTTGTGTGTTCCTGGTGGTGGCTATATGGAATCTCCTGACTCTGCCTTCTTTCTTCCAGCATCCAGTTTAGTTTTCCCTGCCTACTTCTGTTCTGCCTTGCTATAGGCCAAAGCAGTTTCTTTATTAATCAATGGTAATCACAGCATACAGAGGGGAATCCCACACTAATCTGGTCTTGATTTATTTTTGGTATTTGGTACCAGTTCATAAAATTGTCCATTTCTAGATTTTCCAATTTTGTGGAGAACAGGTTTTTGAAGTATGACCTAATGATTCTCTGGATTTCCTCAGTGTCTGTTGTTATGTACCCCTTTTCAATTCTGATTTTGTTAATTTGGATATTCTCGCTCTGTCTTTATTTATTTATTTTCTTAGTTTGTCTATATTGTTAATTTTCTCAAAGAACCAAAGAAAGAAATTGAAGAAGAAACCGGAAATTGGAAAGATATCCCAAGCTCTTGGGTAGGTGTGATTAACATAGTAAAGATGGCCATCTCACCAAAAGCAATCTACAGATTCAATGAAATCACCATCAAAAGCACAACAAAATTCTTCACAGATTTAGAAATAAAAATATTTAACTTTATATAGAAAAACAAAAAGTCCAGGAGAGCTAAAACAATCCTATATAATAAGGGAACTTCTGCAGACATCACCATCCATGCTTTCAAGTTCTACTATAGAACTATAGTAATAAAAACAGCTTGGCATTAGCTAAAAAGACATGTGGATCAATAGAATCAAATCAAAGATCCTGACATTAATCTGCACACTTATGAACAGCTGATTTTTGTCAAAGAAGCCAAAATTGTACAATGGGAATAAAGCATCTATAACAAATGATGCAGCCATAACTGGAAGTCAACATGTAGAGGAATACAAATAGACCATCTCTATCCCCATGTACAAAACTCAAGTCCAAGTGGATCAAATATCTCAACATCAATCCAGTTATATTGAACCTGATAAAAGAGAGAGTGGGAAGCTTGTGTAGGAAGTTCTTCTGTATATGTGTTGCTTTCATTGGTTAATTAATAAAGAAACTGCATTGTACTGTGATAGAGCAGAGTAGAGCTAGGCAGGGAAAACTAAACAGAATGTTGGGAAAAAGAAGTCAGAGTCAAGAGAAACCATGTAGCCTTCCCAGAGACAGATGCCCAATGGAACTTTACCAGGTAAGCCATAGCCATGAGGAGATGCTCAGATTAATAGAAATGGGTTAACCAAAGATATAAGAGCTAGGTATCAATATGCTTAAGTGATTGGCCAAGCAGTGATTTAAATAGCATAGTTTCTATGTGATTATTTCAGTTCTGGGCAGCTAGGAAGGAATGGGTGGCCTCCTACAACAGGAAGAAGCCTTGAATGCATTGGTACAAGAGACTACTTTCTAAATATAGTACCAGAAGTACAGATACTGAGATCAACAATTAATAAATTGGTCCTCCTGAAATTGAGGTGTTTCTGTAAGGCAAAGGACACTGTCAATAAGACAAAACCGTAGCCTACAGAATGAGAAAAGATCTTCACTAACCCCACATCTGGCAGATGACTGATCTCCAAAACATATAAAGATCTCAGGAAAATGGACATGAAAATACTAAATAATCCAATTAAAAATTGGGTACAAATTTAAACAGAGAATACTCAATAGAAGAATTTCTGAAGGCCAAAAGACATTTAAGGAAAAGCTCAACATCCTTAGCCATCAAGGAAATGCAAATCAAAACAACTCTGAAATACCATCTTATACCTGTTAGAATGGCAAAGACCAAAATAGTGATGACACCTTATGCTGGAGAAGAAGTAGAGCAAGGGGAACACTCCTTCACTGTTGGTGGGAGTACAAACTTGTACAACCACTTCAGAAATCAGTATGGCGGTTTCTCAGAAATTTGGGACTCAATCTACCTCAAGACTCAGCGATACCCAAAGGATATTTCCAAAGGATTTGCAATCATGCCACAAGGACACTTGCACAGCTATGTTCATAAAAGCATTATTCATAATAGCCAGTACCTGGAAATAACCTAGATGCCCTTCATCTGGAGAATGGATAGAGTGGTACATTTACACAACAGAGTATTACTCCACAGGAAAAAAAAAAACAATGACATCATGAAATTGCAGGTAAATGATTAGAACTAGGAAAAACTATCCTGAGTGTGGCAACCCAGACCCAGAAAGATGAGCACAGCATGTACTCAATTATAAGTGGATATTAGATGCAAAGCAAAGAATAACCATGCTACAATCCACAGCCCCAAAGAAGCCAGGTAACAAGGAGGACCCTAAGAGGGACAATGAATTGCTCTGGGAAGGGGAAATAGATAATATCTCTTGAGTAAACTGGGTACATGGGGTAGAGTGGAGGAGATGGGGGATGGGAACATGAAAGATGTTGGGGGAAGTTTGGAAAGGAAGAGCAATAAAACAGACATCTTTATAGAGAGACCCATTATGGGCTTAGGGAGAAATCTGGTGCTAGGAAACCTCCCAGGAATCCATAAGGATGACCCCAGCTAAGACTCCTAGCAATAATGGAGAGGGTGCCTGAACTGGCCTTCTCCTGTAATCCGATTGATGACTACACTAATTGTCATCATAGAACATTTATATAGTAACTGATGGAAGCAGATGCACAGATTCATGGCCAAGCACTGGGACACACTCCAAGTGTCTAATCAAAGAGAGGAAGGAGAGATTATATGAACAAGAGGCAGGGAATCAAGATCATAATTGCAAAACCCAAAGAGACATCTGACCCAAACTTGTGAGATTTCACAGACTCTAGACCAACAGCTATGGAGCCTGCATGGAACCAAATTAGGCCCTCTGCATGTGTGTGACAGCTGTGTCTCTTGGACTGTTTGTGGGGCTCCTAGAAATGTGACCAGAATCTGTCTCTGGTACATGAGCTGGCTTTTTGGAACCCATTCCCTATGACATTATGCCTTGCTCAGTCTTGATGCAGGGGTGAGAAGCTTGGTCTTGCCTCGACTTGATATGGCAAGCTTTGTTGACTCTCCATGAGCAGACTTACACTTTCTGAAGAGTGGATGGGAGGGATAGAAAGGAGGTGGGGAAGAAGCAGGAGGAAAGGAGGGAGGGGTAACTTGATTTGATAATGCCTTTATTATGCTTAGGTATGCTCCCTGTATCATTAATCTGTCCAAGACCTTTGTCATGAAGGGGTGTTGGATATTGTCAAAGGGTTTTTCAGCATCTGATGAGATGATCCTGTGATTTTTCTCTTTCAGCTTGTTTATATGGTGGATTACATTGATAGACTTTTATATGTTGAACCATCCTTACATTTCCATGATGAAGCCTACTTGACCATGGTGGATGATTTTTTAATGTAATTAAATTCGACTGAATTCGACTTCTCAGTATTTTATTGAGTATTTCTGGATCAATGAGGGAAATTAGTCTGTAATTCTCTTTATTTGTTGCATTTTTGTGTGGTTTGGGTGTCAGGGTATCTGTAGCCTTGTTTTAAAAAAAGAGTTTGGCAATGTTCCTTCTGTTTCTATCATGTGGAACTATTTGAGTATTGTTAGTTTCTCTTTGAAATTCTGGTAAAATTCTGTGCTGAATCCTTGTGGCCCTAGCCTTTTTTTGGTTGAGAGACTTTTAATGACTGCTTCTATTTCCTTAGGGATTATAGGTCTTTTTAAGTTGTTTATCTGATCTTGATTAAATTTTGGTAAGTTGTACCTACCCAAAAAATATTTCATTTCTTTTACATTTTCCAATTTTGTGAAGTATAGGATTTTGAAGTATGACCTGATAATTCTCTGAATTTGCTCAGTGTCTGTTGTTATCTCCTTCTTTTCATTTCTGATTTGGTTAATTTGGATATTCTCTCTTTCTGCTTTTCGGTTTGTTTGGATAAGGGTTTACCTATCTTATTGGTTTTCTCAAACCACCAACTCTTAGTTTCATTGATTCCTTGTATTATTCTCTTTGTTTCTATTGTATTAATTTTAACCTTCAGTTTCATTATTTACTGTCCTCTATTACTCTTGGGTGAGTTTGCTTCTTTTTGTTCTAGAGACACTAATGTGACATTTCTCCAAATTCTTAATGTGGGCACTTAGTGCTATGAACTTTCCTTTTAGCACTGCTTTCATAGTTTCCCATATGCCTTGCCTTCATTGTCATTGAATTGTAGGAAATATTTAACTTACTTCTTTATTTCTTCCTTGACACAGTGGTGGTGCAGTTGAGTGTAGTTCAGTTTCCATGAGATTGTAGGCTTTCTGTATTTTGTGTTGCTGTTGAATTCTAACTTTAAGTCATGGTGATATCATAAGATACAGGGGGCTATTACAATTTTTGTATCTGTTGAGATCTGCTTTGTGACTGAGTATGTGTTCAATTTTAGAGAAGGTTCCATGAGGTGCTGAAAAGAAGGTTTATTATTTTATGTTTGGGTGGAACATTCTATATATGTCCATTAAGTCCATTTGAGTCATGACATCTGTTTGTTCCATTATTTCTCTGTTAAATTTCTGTATGGCAGATCTGTCATTAGTGAGAGTTGTGTGCTGAAGTCTTCCACTATTAGTGTATGAGGTTTGATATGTGCTTTATATTTTAGTTATGTTTCTTTTACAAATGTGGATGCCCTTGTATTTGGGTCATAAATCTTAAGAATTGAGACTTCAACTTGATGGATTTTTTTCTGTGAATAATATGAAATGTCCTTCTCCACCTCTTTTGATTAATTTTAGTTTGAAGTCTATTTGGTTAGATATTAGGATAGCTACACCATCTTATTTCTTAGTTCCATTTTATAAGGAAAGTCTTTTCCCAATCCTTTACTCTGAGTATTGTCTGTCTTTGAAGTTGAGGTGTGTTTCTTGTATGCAGAAGAAGGATGGTCATGTTTTCATATTCATTCTGCTATCCTGTGCCTTCTTTTTGGTGAATTGAGTCTATTGATATGAAGAGAGATATTAATGGCCAGTGATTGTTAATTCCTGTTATTGTTTTTAATGTTTTGTTTTGTTGTTGGTGGTGGTAGTGTGTGTATGTATGCTCTCCTTTTGGTTTTCCTGGTGTGAGATTATCTTTGGCTTGTGATTTCATGGGTGTAGCTAACTTTCTTGGGTTGGCGTTTTCCTTCTACTACTTTCTGTATGGCTGGGTTTGTGGTTAGGTATTGTTTAAATAGGTTTTGTCATGGAACATCTTGTTTTCTGTCTATGGTGATCGAAAGCTTCACTGGGTATAGTAGCCTGGTCTGGCATCTGTGATTTCTTAGCATCTGCAAAATGTTTGTCCATGACCTTCTGGCCACTAGACTCCACTGAGAATTCAAGTGCAATTCTGATAGGTCTGTTTTTATATGTTATCTGACCCTTTTCTTTTGCAGCTCTTACTATTACTGTTTTTTTTATTCTATATATTTTGTGTTTTGATTACTATGTGGCAAGGGGACTTTTTTGTTTCAGTCTATTTGATGTTCCATAAGTTTCTTGCATTTTCATAGGCATGTCCTTCTTTAGGTTGGAAAAGTATTCCTCTGTGATTTTTTTGAATATATTTTCTGTGCCTTTGAGCTAGAATTCTTCTCCTTCTTCTATCCCTATTGTTTTTATGCTTGATCTTTTCATGGTGTTCTAGATTTCCTGGATGTTTTGTGCTAAGAATTTGTTGGATTTAACATATTCTTTGACCAATAAATCTATTTTCTCTATCATATTTTTAGGTCCTGAGATTCTTCTATCTTTGTATTGTGTTGTTTATGGTTGCATCTGTGGTTCCTGTTCATTTACCCAGATTTTCCATTTTCAGAATTCCCTCGATTTCTGTTTTCTTTATTGTTGCTATTTTAATTTTCAAGACTTGAACTGTTTACTTCACTTGTTTGATTGTTTTTTCTTTCCTTTCCTTAAGAGATTTATCGATTTCTTCCAATTTTTTGTTTGTCTTTTCCTCCACTTCATTAAGAGAAATTTTTGTTTCCTCTTCAAGGGCCTCTATTATCTTCATAAAGTTACTTTTGATGTCATTTTCTTCTGCTTCATCTGTGTTGGAAAGTTCCAGTCTTACTGTTGTAGAACTTCTAGGTTCTGGTGGTACCATATTGCTCTTTATGATTTTGAATGTATTCTTACACTGCGTTCTACCTTTCTGATTTTGGAGTAATTAAAGGTACAGGCATTGATTCTTTCTCCAATTGGTACAGGTGGTATCTGTGTCTCAGGAGGCTACTTTTCCTTTAATTGGTGCAAGTGGAGCCTGTGCTTCTGGGTGACCTCTGATGCCACTGGGGCTGGTGGTGGAGTGGCCTGGGTGAGGTAATCTTGCCTGATGATCGATGGTTGGGGCTTTTCCTCAATTTGGTTCAGGTGGGGCCTGTGCCTCCAGGTTCCTCTGATGTTGCTGGGTATGGTGGGGAAATGACCTCTTCCTCCAGTCAGTACAGGTAGCAGTGTACCTCCAGGGCCTGCTGATGCAGCTGGGGATGGTGGTAGAGTAGACTAAACCTCTGAAACTGTAACCGGCCACCCCAATTAAAAGCTTTTCTTATGATAGTTACCATGGTCATGGTGTCTCTTCACAGAAAAAAAAAAACTAAGACAGTGGGATTTACCAGCAAGACACAGAGGAACTTGGACATACAGTGTGGAGAAGAGATAATGAGCCACATGGAAAAATGCATATTAATATAAATGAGTTAATTTAAGTTTTAAGAGCTAGTTGGGAACAAGCCTAAACTAAGGCTAAGCTCTCATACTTAATAAAAAGTCTCCATGTTGTTGGGGGAGGCTGTGTGTTCATTTCCTTGCTACCCAGAATCCCAAAATAATTATAAAGAAATTTGTATTAATTGCAATACTGTTTGGCCAATAGCTTAAGCATATTTCTGGCTAACTCTTATATATTAAATTAATTCATTTCTATTAATCTGTATATCACCACATGGTTTGGCTTACCAGCAATGTTCCTGTGCATCTGTCTCCTGTGGGCAGCTACATGTTTCTCTCTGACCCCTCCTACTCTCTATATATAGCTCTTTCAGCCTAGCTATATTCTGTTAAGCTATTGGCCAAAAACAGATTTTTATTAACCAATGTCAATAAAATATATTCATGGCATACATCACTTCCCCTTTTCTGTCTAAACAAAAAGTAAGGTTTTAACTTTAACATAGCAAGAGTACATATAAGAAAACAGGTATCAAGCAAGAATTACAGTTATAATATTTATATCTACTTTATATTTTCTTATAACTAAGGAAAACTATAATTATAACTATATATTCTTTAACTCCATCAGAAACCCCAGAAGGATATGATATTACCTAAGTTAACAGGTAGTGCATTGTAAGCAACTTCCAAAACTCTAGAATTGACAGAGACATCTCAATGCCTGGACAGTCACCCAAAGTTCTTTTGTAACATTGGGGCATCCAATCTTTAGCCTACATAGTATTTGGCAGACTTTTCCATAACACAAGAAATTTCAAAGACAGTTGAAACTGACAAAGAACTCTACATATATTGGAAGTTTGTAGGTCACTTTCTTTTGTTTTCTTCAGAATGTCCAACAGACTCTTTCATGAAGTAGGAATCCTGAAGGACCGTCTCACCTTATTTAGGCAACTTTAGCAGTCATTTTTCTTTGGGTTCTGCATGTCCAGTTCATACAGCATAACATCAAGTAGTCCAGGCAAGAGCAGTTTCTTGCCAAAATGGCTAACAAACTTCATAAAAAGCCTCTTCAAAGCCCATAATCATCTTGAAGTAGATTGGTGCAGCCAGGTACAGATGTGTCTCATTGTCATGAAAAGTTCTAAGTTCTTTAAACATTTTAAATGTCATATTCTGAAGATCTCAGAAATATTTAAAGAATACCTATCTAACTGAAATATATCTCTATATATCTAGGAAACTGAACTAACAAGACTACAAACTTGACTATTATAGGTGACTATCTATTAACATGTATTTCTTAATTATACATTATATTTTTTAATGTACTGCACAAACACAATACCTTAGGCAAGAACAGAAATTTAAATGTAACAAAATTGACTTTAAATTTGTATCAATAAACCAAGATTCATACCAATGCAAAGTATTCATCTCTATAGCATATCCCCCTTTAAATGCAAACAAACTTTTATGAACAATCATTTAGGAAATTTGGGCCTTGTTGTCTGGACTGCCTCCTGCTGATTGGGGCCACTGTCAATCAGGCCTGTCATGGAGTGTCCTGTGTGGTAGATCCATGTCAGTCAGCAGTCCTGAAGCCATCATGGCTGTTGAACCATCTGGACCATTGTTTCAGGAGATCTTGTTTGATCCAACTACATTAGTCTGGAAAGAATCCACTGTTTCTCATCCTCTGTGGAAACAAAAGCATAACCTATCTTCCAAAGCAACATATCCTTAGACTCAAATTTTGAAGTCAAGATACCTCCAAAATATGTATGTTGGTTTCACTTAGCAGTGCATACAATGAACTGTCTCTCTGTACTTAGCTCATTCATAGTCAAAAAATTCAAAGAAAACACAATAATATACATAATCCAGACTCTCTGTGTATATTCTATCTTTACATGGCCTATTTTTCTTTATTACTTTTTCTACAAGTTTAATATTTATTTTATTATTGTTCTCCTTTAATCTATGAGTCTTTACTCTTTTATATTATAACTGTCTATACTCTTTTCCCCTTCTCTCTCAAACCTATGTATATTTATCCAACACTGTGACCCATTTAGAGGTCTTTCCATACGGTTTTGTCTTTATTGCATGCATATTTATAATTATTTTTTAACCAGGAGCACTTTTTTAAAATGCTTTTCAGACATGGCTAGGACCAACTCTGCGGTCTTGTCTGTTTGCTCTGACCAGCCCAACATGGTGGAGCCATGTTTCCTGCCTCTGAGAGCCACGCATATTGCCCCATTTTCAGGTACACAGAGAATTTATGCTGCCATTAAGCAAGTTGTAGCACTATTCTCACAAACCCCATTTAAATGCTTCGTAGCTGGACCTTCTGAAAGAGTCCCTACAGCATGAACAGAAAAGGAGAAATGGTGTGGACAGTCCTTCTGTATATGTGTTGCTTTTATTGGTTAATTAATAAATCTGTTTCTGTCAGTGGCTTAGCAGAAAAGAGCAAGTTGGGAATTCCAAGAAGACAGCGGAAGAATAAAGATGGAGTCAGGGAGAAGCCATGTAGCTACCACAAGAGACAGACACCTCCACTGAAGCCGGCCAAAACTTTGCCGGTAGGTGATATACAGATTAATGGAGATGGGTTAGTTTAGAATATAATAGCTAGCTAAAAATACACTTTAGCTATTGGCCAAACAGTAACGCAAATAATATAGTTTCTGTGTGATTATTTCAGGTCTGAGCAGCCAGAAATGTACAAACAGCCTCCTCCAACACCATATCATTATTTGGGAGCTGACAATCCAAAGGAAGTCTGACTATATTTGGCATCCATTACAGAGGCAGGTATATCCTAGCATAGCACACGTGAGCATCTAGCATACTATTGACACTGGGTAAAAATGTCTGTCACAGCATGGACCAGGCAAAAATTCCCAAAGCAGGGATGGATAGGTGCCATTCCCAGCTCACACCCATGAGGCTCAGTTCTTAGAAAAAGGCAAAATAAACATTTTCCCAGAGTCATGCAGATGCCACAGTTTCTCTGGAAAGCCTATGAATGATCATGCCAGGTGGCCTGACCCTTTAAGGCTTGGCTCACATAGTCAGACAAGGCTGCAGGCATGCAGAAAGTCGAGTTCAGACTAAAAAATATTCTTAGGTGCTAAGAAAGAAAAGAAAATGTGTAAAGACAGTCATAGAGAAAATAGTTTGAAAATAATTGTAAAGTCTTTAAAGATAGAGTAAAGCAATATAAAAAGAATAAACCACATGATGATGGAAAATAACATAACACAAGATGTTTGGACCATATATATAGTGCTTTTTTAACTTTAAATTTTAAAATGCTAATGAACAAAAAGCAACAGCTACTGAGAGACATTGGATTATGAAAAAATTAAACCATCCTATACATTTTAAGGTTGTATTAACTTCAGGATAGAAATCAGGAAATGTGTTTTGCTTGGGAACAGGTCATGTCTTTGTTTCCATGGTAAATGAAAAGCTATGTATTTTTCAACATTAATAAGGATTAGATTTGACTGGGGAAGACATCCTGAAAATGTTGCCTACATACATGAAGAAAGAACCAAGAAAACCTACAACATAAGTGACATATGTACTGATGCTGATCCCTCTACATGGGAACAGTTTTGAGATTGGATGAGACATGATAAATCTTGTTGGGCACAGAGTTCTCATGACTTTGTTTTACATGTCATCCTTTAT
>NW_026067968.1:4179292-4225375 GCF_014885135.2 Alexandromys fortis | reverse complement strand
TATGTATATATATATATATATATGCTTTAAAAGTTTGTGTTTTTAGAAAAAAAGACAAGTTACTAATGCAGACAAGTAGCCACACAAAATATCTCAGTTTCTGTTGCCTCAAAAATCTGCATCCAGAACAACATCAAAGCAGTTATCTGAGATGGTTCAGTCTCACAGACTACTTTAGCCAGGACTTAAGTTAAGCCCTGCACTTTTCCGTCACACACATACTAGACAAAACAAAAAAATGATATAGATAGCTCTCCTAGAACATGATTATTATCCTAATTTTCTCAGGGTCCCATAAAGATACCATCACACCTAGATAACAGGAAGTATTTTTTTCAAGACAGAGTTTCTCTGTGTAGACCTGACTCTCCTGGAACTCTCTCTGTAGACAAGGCTGGTCTCAAACTCACAAAGATCCTCCTACCTCTGCCTCCTGAGTTCTAGGATTAAAGGTGTGCCCTATCACCACCCAGCAGCAGCAAGTAATTTTTAAGAACAAGATACCTGAGGAAGGCTCCCCATTACCCAACCTCATCCACCCAACCCTCCAAGCTACTAGCCCCACCCCACTCCCAAACTCACCTATCCTCCTGCAGCCTCAGTGGAACTCTGAAACACAGCT
The DNA here is from genome assembly GCF_014885135.2 of Alexandromys fortis. Classification (NCBI taxonomy): domain Eukaryota; kingdom Metazoa; phylum Chordata; class Mammalia; order Rodentia; family Cricetidae; genus Alexandromys; species Alexandromys fortis. Next base: position 4,224,753 of record NW_026067968.1, on the reverse strand, counting down.
TGTTCCAATACTGAGGGGACTTAAGAGGTGAATGAACAGCCATGTGGCAGGACACCCCACTCTCTAGGACCTCCACAGTAGGACAAAACCCTGAACCCCTCCCCCAACTCCCTCCACTTTTCTAGCCAGCCAGCAGGAGCGTCCCTGTAGGTATGCTCCCCCAACATCCAACCCCATCCACCCAAACCTCCAAGCTATTAGCCCCACTCTTTCCCCAAGGTCGCCTATTCTCCTGCAACCTAGTTAGAACTCCGAAGCACAGCTTTCTACAATACTGAGGGGACCAAGAGCTTGCTACAACACTGAAGGGACAAAGAGAGAGGATCAAGAGAGTGAACCAGGAGAGAAGACGAAAAGAACAGGCATAAAGAGACCCCAGAATCTTCATGAGACACAGACATTGATAGTACACAGCAAACCAAGAAAAATTCCCAAACACTCAGATAGCCACTGCAAGGATTGGACCAAGACACAAAGATACTGCTGGCCTCATCTGAAGAAAAAGATGGGCAGGTGCCAATATAAATATTCCTCCAACAACCTAAAAAGCAACATGGTAACACCAGAACCAAGTGGTCACACAACAGGAAGACTTGATCATCTGATGTAGGATTCCCCTCTGCATGCTGTGAATACCATTGGTTAATAAATATATTGTCCTAAGCCTGTGCAGGGCAGAATAGCAGTAGGAGGGAAAAACAAAACTGAATGCTGGGAGAAAGAAGGCAGAGTCAGTGAGAAGCCTTGTAGCCCTGCTGGAGAGAGATGCTACAACTTTACCTGGTAAGACACAGCCTCATGGCAAGACACAGATTAATGGAGATAGGTTAATTTAAGATATGAGTTAGCCAGAAATACACTTAAGCTATTGGCCAAACAGTATTGCAAATAATATGGTTTCTGTGTAATTATTTTTGGGCCGAGTAGCCAGGAACAAACAAACAACCTCCTACAACAAATTGGTGCCAATGTGGCCAACTAAAATCCACTTAAAACCTGAGATAGTTTGAGAAGGAATTCTAGGCAAAAAACTAACAAACTAAAAAACAGAGTTAAGTACAGCTTAAAGCCATGGTTCCTTTAAGAGAGGTTTTCCTGGAAACACAGCTTAAAGCTATGGTTCCTTTAAAAGACGTTTTCCTGGAAACACAGCTTGCTCCAATACTGAGGGGACCGAAGAGGATACATGTGCTGCAGATGCTAAGAGACCATGGATACAAGCCCAGACTACTATACCCAGCAAAGCTTTCATTCCATTCACCATCAATGGAGAAAACAAGATATTCCACGACAAAACAGATTTAAGCAATACGTATCTACAAACCCAGCCTTACAGAAATGTCGTGGGAGGTCCTTCCGCTCCTCCAACCAATAGCTGCTGAGATACCAGCCCATTGGGGGTGTGGTCTCTCTCCCCTTAAAAAAACGGCTACTTCCCTTTGCTCACTCTCTCTTCACTTCCTGCTCTGCTGGTGACTAGACTCCCTTCCTGGTTGCGCAAAGGGCTGTTGTCTGGGATGGTGATCTGTAAGTTTTTTCCTCTTTAAATAAATACCACCCTATTAATCATAATTCCAAACTGACGTGGCATTGTTTGTGACTTACACCTTCACAGAAAGTACTAGAAGAAAAACCTCAACCCACTGGTCATTAATATCATTTAATATCAATGGACTCAATTTACCTATAAAAAAGACACAGGCTAAGTGAATGGAAATGAAAACAGGATCCAGACTTCAGCTATTTACAAGAAACACACCTCAATCTCAAAGACAGACACTACCTCAGAGTACAGAATTGGAAAAAAGTTTTCCAATCAAATGGACTGAAGAAACAAGCAGATGTGGCTATACTAATATCTAACAAAATTGATTTCAAATGAAAATCAATCAGAAAGATGGAGAATGACAGTTTATATTCATAACAAGAACAATTCATCAAGATGAAGTCTCAGTCCTAAATATCTATGCCCCTAATACAAAGCACCCACATATGTAAAAGAAACATTACTAAAATTTAAATCACACACCAAACCCCACACACTAATAGCAGGAGACTTCAACACTCCACTCTTACCAATGGACAGATCAACCAGACAGAAACTTAACAAATAAATAAGAAAACTAACAGATGTAAGGAATCAAATGGACTTAACAGACATCTACAAAACATTCACCCAAACACAAAAGAATATACCTTATTCTCAGTACTTCATGAAACCTTCTCTAAAATTGATCACGTACTCTGTACCAAAGTAAACCTCCACAGATACAAATAAAAATGGTGTAACCCCCTGTGTCTTATTGGATCAACATGGATTAAAGCTAGAATTTAACAGCAATACCACTCTCAGAAAGCCTACAAACTCATGGAAACTGAGCATCCAACTACTGAACCACCCCTGGGTCAAGAAAGAAATAAAGAAAGAAAAGTCTTCCTTGAATTCAATGAAAATGAAAACACAACATATCCAAACCTATGGGACACTATCAAAGCAGTGATAAGAGGAAATTTTATAGCACTAAGTGTCCACATTAAGAAAAGAGAGACAGCACACATTAGTAACTTAACAACACACCTGAAAGCTCTAGAAGACAGAAGCAGACTCACCCAGGAGGAGTAGAAGACAGGAAATAATCAAATTGAGGGCTGAAATCAACAAAATAGAAAACCAGAAAACAATGCAAAGAATCATGAAACAAAGAGCTGGTTCTTTGAGAAAATCAACAAGATCAACAAAAGCTTTTTCAAACTAATCAAAAGGCAGAGAGAAAACATCCAAATAACAAAATCAGAAATGAAAATGGGGACATAATAACAGACACTGAGGAAATCTAGAGAATCATTAAGTCTTACTACAAAAATCTATACTCCCCAAAGTTAGAAAATGTAAAAGAAATGAGTAAGTTTTTTTGATAAACATATACCAAAGTTAAATCAAGACCAGGTGAGCAATTTAAGTAGACCTATTAGCTGTGAGGAAATAGAAGCTGTTATCAAAAACCTCCCAACCAAAAAAAAAAAAGGCCAGTTCCTCAACTGAAGAATGGATAAAGTGTGGCATATTTACACATTAGAGTACTACTCAGCAGTAAAAAACAATGATATCTTGTATTTTGCATGCAAATGTATAGAATTAAAAAACACTATCCTGAGTGAGGTTACCCAGACCCAAAAACTTAATATGGTATGTACTCACTCATAAGTGTATACTAGCCATAAACAAAGGACATTGAGCCTATAGTTCATCATCCTAGAAAAGCTAAGTAATAAGGTGACCCCAAAGAAGAACATATATAGACCCACCTGGAAATTGGAAATAGGCAAGATCACCTGATAAGATTTGGAGCATGGGGGCAGTGGGGTAAGAGGAAGGGGATAAGAGGAGGGTCAAGGAGAACTTGAGGGAATGGGATAGTAGAGATGGAGGAAGGACAGATACGAGAGCAAGGAAAGAGATATCTTGATTGAGGGAGCCATTATGGGGTTAGCAAGAAACCTGACTCTAGAAAAAAATCCCAGGAATCCACAAGGATGACTCCAGCTAAGACCCTAAGCAATAAAGTAGAGGGTGCCTGAACTGGCCTTGCCCTGTAATCAGACTGATGATTATCTTAAATATCTTAAATATTACCATAGAACCTTCATCCAACAACAGACAGAATCAGAGGCAGAGACCCATATTGTAGCACTGGACTGAGCTCCCAAGGTCCAGTCGAAGAGTGGAAGGAGTCAGAATATGAGCAGGGAGGTCAAGACCATAAGGGGTTCACCCACTGAGACAGTTTATCTGAGCTAATGCAAGCTCACCAACACCAGCCAAATTGGGAAGGAACAAGCATAGGACCAAACTAGTCCCTCTGAATGTGGTTGAGAGTTGGCGCAGACTGAGGGGCCACTGACAGTGGCACTGAGATTTGTCTCACTGATGTATTGGCTTTTTGGAATCCTATTCTCTTTGTAGTAGGGGGTCTAATGATATGTTGCTTTGGAAAAGAGGTTCTTCTTTTGTTTCCACAGAGGATGAGAAATGTGTGGATTCCTTCCAGACTAATGTGGTTTGATGGACCAAGACCCACTGAAAGGTCTCCTTGAACGCTCCTCAAAAAGTTACTTCACCCAATAAACAGCAGGAAGCAGTTTGGAGAGAACTATGCCCAAATTCACAAATATTATTTATGAATGTTTATTTATATTTAAAAAGAATTATGATATAGAGATTTGCATTTGTATGGATCTTGCTCTACTGATAGAAATTTAAGGTCAATTTTGTTTTATATGTGTATGTATGTAACATATATAACAAAATTGTGTGTGTATATATATGTATATATATGTATATATAAAATGGTATAGGAAGTCTTTCTGTCTATGTGTTGCTTTCATTGGTTGAATAAAGAAACTGCCTTGGCTTTTTGATAGGGCAGAACTTAGGTAGTTGGCAAAGACAGAACTGAATTCTGGGAGGAAGAAAGCAGAGTCAGAGATCCACCATGGAGCTGCCAGGTCAGACATGCTGAATCTTTCCCAGTAAGCCACAATCTCATGGTGACATACAGATTATTAGAAATGGGTTGAATCAAGATGTGAGAGTTAGCCAATAAGAGGCTAGAGATAATGGGCCAGGCAGTAATTTAATTAATGCAGTTTCTGTGTGATTATTTTGGGGGTGAACCTAGCCAGGTGGCCAGGAGGGAACAAAGGGCCCTCTCCTTACAACAGATTGGTGCCCAACGTGGGGCTCGAACCCATGACCCTGAGTTTAAGAGTCTCATGCTCTACCAATAATGCCTGGACTGCTTCACTGGACATGCATGACTTGCATTCAAAGGTCCAATGTCGGCCTTTACCACACCTCCCTCATATACCTGAAGGCTGAGGTCTCCTATTTTTGTCATTCCCAGAGGAAATATTCCTAGATGTTCCTTGCCTGCAATCCCTTTTCAGATGTCCTAATTTACCACAATTAAAACATTTGGCAGTTTGATGTCTCTTCATTGCTTTGGAAATCGCTTCTCCTACCCAAGATTCATCATTATAGACAAATGTTTCAACATTCATCATATGCTGAATTCATTCATCCATATGTGCTGATCTAGACCTTAAAGGTCCAATTATCTTTTGACATTCTAAGTTTTCATTTTCAAAAGCCAGAGATTCAAGAATTATTCATCCAGCTTCTGGGTCTGTTACTCCTATTTGCAGACATTACCTCAGAGTAAAGGGATGGGAATAGATTTTCGAATCAAATGGACCTAAGAAACAACCATGTGTTGCTATTCCTAATATCTAACAAAATAGATTTCAAACTAAAATCAATCAAAAGAGATTTCAAATACATTATATTCATAACAAGAACACTCTGTTAAGATGAAGTCTCAATCCTGAACATCTATGCCCCAAATACAAGAGCACCCACATGATGTGGGAGTGTCATTTATCAATCTGTTGATTTCATTGGTTAAGCAATAAAGAAACTGCTTGGCCCTGATAGGTTAAAACATAGGTGGGAGGAGTAAACAGAACAGAATGCTGGGAGGAAGAGGAAGTGAGGTAAGACTCCTCAGACAGACTTGACAGCTCTGCTCTCTGGCTCAGTGATGCCATGCTCTGCTCTCTGAGGTGGGCACATGTGATGAAGCTCCGACCCAGAATGGACGTAGGCTAGAATCTTCCCAGTAAGCGCACCTTAGTCCAGGTGCGAGAGTTAGCCAAGAAGAGGTTAGATATAATGGGCCAAGCAGTGTTTAAAAGAATACAGTATCTGTGTAATTATTTCGGGGCATAAGCTAGCAGGTGGCTGGGGTGCTGGGGACGCAGCCCCGCCACTCCTATTACTACAAAACGCTCCTATTACAACACCAACATATGTAAAAGAAACATTACTAAAGTTTAATCACGCATCAAGCCCCACAAATTAATAGTAGGACACTTCAACACTCCAGTCTCACCAATGGACAGGTCAACCAGAAACCTAACAGAGAAATAAGAGAACTAACAGATATCATGACTCAGTTAAGAAGGACTTAACTGACATCTACAGAACATTTTACCCAAACACAAAAGAATATACCTTCTTCTCAGCACCTCATTGAACCTTCTCTAAAATTGACCATATACTTGGTAACAAAGCAACCTCAGCATTTATAAAAATTTTGTAGTAACCCCCTGTATCTTATTGGGTCACCATGGTTTAAAATTAAAATTCAGCAGCAACACTAATTTCAGAAAGCCCACAAACACATGGAAATTAAACAGTGCTCTATTATGTCAAGGAAGAAATAAAGAAATAAATAAAAGACTTCCTAGAATTCAACAAAAATGAAGGCATAATGTACTCAAATCTTTGAGACACTATGAAAGCCGTGCTAAGTGGAAAGCTCACAGAACTAAGTGCCTACATAAGAAAGTGTTGGAAACCCACACTAGTGACATAACAGCACACCTGTAAGCTCTAGAACAAAAAGAAGCAGACTCACCCAGGAGGAGTAGATGATAGGAAATAATCAAATTGAGGGATGAAATCAATAAAATGGAAACAAGGAAACAATACAAAGAATCAGTAAAAAAAAATCTGGTTCTTTGAGAAAATCAACAAGATAGACAAACCCTTACCCAAACTAATCAAAAGGCAGAGAGAGAACATCCAAATTAACAAATTCAGAAATGGTGATTTCAGGATAGTCATTAGTCTGACTACAGGATAAGGCCAGTTCAGGCACCCTCTCCTCTACTGACCAGGGTCCTAGCTGGGACATCCCTGTGGACATCTGGGACCCCCTCTAGAGTCAAGCCTCTTGCCAACCCCACAATGCCTCTCTTAAGATATCTTCTTCCCTGCTCCCATATCTGTCCTTCCTCCATCTCAACCATCCCCCTCCCACAAGCTCTCCCCAACCCTCTCATTCTCCCTTCTCTCTCCCCCTCTCCCCTTCCCTGACCCCATCCCCACTACCATGCTCCCAACTTTTGCCTGGCGATCTTGTCTGCTTCCAATTTCCAGGAGGATCTATATATGTTTTTGTGTGGGTTCACCTTATTACTTAGGTTCTCTAGGATGATGAACTATAGGCTCAATGTCCTTTGTTTATGGCTAGAATCCACTAATGAGTGAGTACATACCATATTCATACTTTTGGGTCTGGGTTAGCTAAGTCAAAATAGTGTTTTCTACTTCCATTCATTTGCGTGCAATATTCAAGACGTCATTGTTTTTTACTGCTGAGTAGTATTCTGTGTAGATTGCCATACTTTCTTTATCCATTCTTCCTTTGAGGGGCATTTAGGTTGTTTTCAGGTTCTAGCTATTACAAATAAGGCTGCTATAAACATAGTTGAACAAATACTTTTGTGGTATGATTGAGAATCTTTTGGGTATGTGCACAAGAGTGGTATTGCTGGATCCTGAGGTAGGTTGATTTCCAATTTTCTGAGAAACCACTATACTGATTCCCAAAGTGGTTATACAAGTTTGCATTCCCACCAGCAATGGATGAGTGTCCCCCTTAGTCCACATCCTCTCCAGCATAGAATATCAATGGTGTTTTTGATTTTAGCCATTCTGACAGGTATAAGATAGTATCTCAAAGTTGTTTTGATTTGCATTTCCCTGATAGCTAAAGAAGTTGAACATGTCCTTAAGTATCTTTTGGCCATTCTTCTGTTGAGAATTCTCTATTAAGTTCAGTCCCCTAGTTTTAAATTGGGTTTTTTAGAATTTTAATGTCTAGTATTTTAGAGATCAGGTCTTTGTCTGATGTGGAGTTGGTGAAGATCTTCTCCCATTCAGTGGGTTGCCTTTTTGTCTTAAAGAATGTGTCCTTTGCTTTACAGAAGCTTCTCAGTTTCAGGAGGTCCCATTTATTCATTGTTGCTCTTATTGTCTGTGCTACTGGAGTTATACATAGGAAGTGGTCTACTGTGCCCATGTATTGCAGGCTGCTTCCCACTTTCTCTTCTATCAGGCTCAATGTGGTCAGATTAATATTGAGGTCTTTAATCCATTTGGAATTGAGTTTTGTGCATGGTGATAGATGTGGATTTATTTTCATTCTTCTACAGGTCGACATCCAGTTATGTCAGCACCATTTGTTAAAGATGCTTTCTTCCTTCCATTGTATAATTTTAGCCTCTTTGTCAAAACTGAGATGTTCATAGGTTTGTGGATTAATAAATGGGTCTTTAATTCAATTCCATTGGTCAACGTCTTTGTTTTTATGTTAATACCAAGCTGTTTTTATTATTCTGGCTCTGTTATAGAGTTTGAAGTCAGGGATGGCAATGCCTCCAGAAGTTCCTTTATTGTAGAGGATTGTTTTGGCTATCCTGGATTTTTGTTTTTCCATATAAAGATGATTATTGTTCTCTCAAGGTCTGTGAAGAACTGTGTTGGGATTTTGATGGGGATTGCATTGAATCTATAAATTGCCTTTGGTAGGATTGCCATTTTTACTATGTTGATCCTACCAATCCAAGAGCATGGGAGATCTTTCCATTTTCTTGTATTTTCTTCAATTTCTTTCTTCAAAGACTTAAAGTTCTTGTCAAATAGATCTTTCACTTCCTTGGTTAGCATTATCCCAAGATACTTTATGTTATTTGTGCTATCATGAAAGGTGATGTTTCTCTGATTTCCCTCTCAGATTCTTTATCATTTGTGTATGGGATGGCTACTGATTTTTTTTTAGTTGATCTTAAATCCTGCCACATCACTGAAGGTATTTGTTAGCTGTAGGAGTTCTCTAATAGACTTTTTGGGGTCACTTATGTACATTAGCATATCATCTGCAAATAACAAGTTTGACTTCTTCCTTTCCAATTTGAATACCGTTGATCTCCTTATGTTGTCTTATTGCTATTGCTAGAACTGTAAGCATGATTTGAAGAGATATGGAGAGAGTGGACAGCCTTGCCTTGTGCCTGATTTTAGTGGAATTGCTTTGAGTTTCTCTCCATTTAATTTGATGTTGGCTGTTGGCTTGCTGTATATTTCTTTTATTATATTTAGATATGAAGCTTATATCCCTAATCTCTCTAAGGCCTTTATTATGAAGGGGTGTTGAATTTTGTCAAATGCTTTTTCAGCATCCAATGAAATGATCATATGGTTCATTTGGTGACAGAGAGACAGAGACCCACATGGGAGTACTGGACTGAGCTGCCAAGGTCCACTTGAATAGCAGAAGGAGGGAGAATATGACCAAGGAAATCAGGACCATGAGGGGTTGATCCACCCACTGAGACAGTGTGCCTGAACTAATAGGAGCACACCAAAGCCAGGTGGAATGGGTCTGAATGAGCATGGGATCAAACTGGACCCTCTGAATGTGGCTGACAATTGGGTCAGACTGAGAAGCCAATGATAATGGCACTGAGATTTGTCTCTATGGCATGTTATGGCTTTTTGGGATCCTAGTCTATTTGGATGCATACCTTTCTAAGTCTGGTTGGAGGGGGAAGGGTCTTGGATTTCCCACAGGACAGGGTACCCTGCCCTTTCTTAGGACTGGAGGGGGAGGGGAATGGTGAGAGGGGAAGTGGGAAGAAAGTGGGAGGAGAGAAGTGGAAATTTTGATTTCTAGTATTAATAAAGTAATAAAAAACAAATTTAGACATTAAAAGGGGATATAACAATAGTCACTGAGGAAATTCAGAGAATCATTAGTTCATACTACAAAAGCCTGTACTCCACAAAATTGGAAAACATAAAAGAAATGGACAATTTTCTGGATAGGTACCATATACCAAAATTAAAGCAAGACAAGGTGGACAATTTTAAATAGACCTATAACCCGCAAGGGAATACAAACTGTCATCAAAATCCTTCCAACCAAAAAAATCCCAGGGCTGTATGGTTTCAGTGCAGAATTCTACCAGAACTTCCAAGAAGAGCTAATACCTATATTCCTCAAAGTGTTCCACATAACAGACACAGAAGGTTCATTGCCAAACTCTTTTTATGAGGCTACAGTTACCCTGATACCAAGATCACACAAAGATTCAACCAAGAAAAATTACATATCAATCTTACTCATAAACACAGATGCAAAAATACTCAATAAAATACTGGCAAATAAAATCCAAGAACACATTAGAAATAATCATCCACCATGATCAAGTAGGCTTTATCCCTGAGATGCAGGGATGGTTCAGCATACAAAAATCTGTCTATGTAACCCACCATATAAACAAATTGAAAGAAAAACATATGACCATCTCATTAAATGCTGAAAATCCTTCAACAAATTACAACTTCCCTTCATGATGAAGGTCCTGGAGAGAGCAGGGTTACAAGGAACATGCCTAAACATAATAAAGGCATTATACAGCAAGCCAACAACCAATTTAAACTAAATGGAAAGAAACTCAAAGCAATCCCACCAAAATCAGGAACAAGACAAGGTTGTCCACTCTTTCCAAATCTATTCAATATAGCTAGAGCAATAAGACAACAAAAGGAGATCAAGGGGATACAAATCAGAAAAGAAGTCAAACTCTCACCATTTGCTGGTGATGGGATAGTTTACATAATAAACCCCAAAAATTCCAGCAAGGAACTTCTGCAACTCATAAACTCCTTCAGTAATGTAGCAGAAGATTAACTCATAAAATCAGTAGTCCTCCTTTACACAGATGATAAATGGGTTCAGAAAAATATCAGAGAAAACAACACCCTTCACAATAGCCACAAATAACATAATATATCTTGGAGTAACTCTAACCAAACAAGTGAAAGACCTGCTTGAAAATAACTTTAAATCTTTGAAAAAAGAAATTGAAGATGACACAAGAAAATTGAAAGATCTTACCCAAAGCAATCAACAGATTCAATGCAATCCCCATCAAAATCCCAGCAAAATTCTTCACAGACCTTGAAAGACCAATACTCAACTTCATATGGAAAAGCAAAAAATCCAGGATAACCAAATCAACTCTGTACAATAAAGGACCTTTTGGACACATCACAATCCCTGACTTCAAACTCTACTACAGAGCTACAGAACTGAAAACAGCCTGGTATTGTCATAAAAAGAGACAGCAGGGCCAATGGAACCAAATCAAGGATCTAGATATCAACCCACACACCTATGTACACCTAATTTTTGACAAAGAAGCAAAAAATACAAAATTGTAAAAAGAAAGCATATTCAACAAATGGTGCCAATGTAACTGAATATCAACATGTAGAAAAATGAAAATATATTCATATCTGTCCCCATGCAAAAAATCTCAAGTCTAAATGGATCAAAACCTCAACACAAAACCAACCACACTGAACCTCACAGAAGAGAAAGTGGGACGTACACTTGATCGCATTGTCATATGAGAATATATCCCCAGAAGCACAGTGAGAGCAACACTTTACAAATGGCACCTCCTGAAACTGAGAGGCTTTTGTACATCAAAGGTTGTGGTCAAGAAGACAAAACAGCAGTCTACAGAATGGGAAAAGATCTTCACCAACCCCAGACTGAACAGAGGGCTGATCTCAAAATGAACAAAGAACTCAAGAAATTGGTCATCAAAAGAACAAATAATCCAATAAAAAATGAGGTACAGACCTAAACAAAGAAGTCTCAAAAGAGGAATCTAAAATGACCAAAAGACACTTAAGGGAATGTTCAACATCCTTAGTCATCCTGAGAAAAGCAAATCAAAATAACTCTGAGATTCCATCTTACACCTGTAAGAATGGCCAAGATCAAAAACACTGATGACAACTTATGTTGGAGAGGATGTGGGGTAAAGGGAACACTCCTGCATTGCTGGTAGGAATGCAAACTGGTACAGCTGCTTTGGATATCAGTATGGCAATTTCTCAGAAAATTAGGAAACAACTTACCTCAAGATCCAGCAATACAACTCTTGGGCATATACCCAAAGGACATGTGCTCAACTATGTTCATAGCAGCTTTGCTTGTCATAGCCAGAACCTGGAAACAACCTAAATGTCCCTTGACCAAAGAATGGATAAGGAAAATGTGGTACATTTACACAATGGAGTACTACACAGTGGCAAAAAATAATGACAGCTTGAAATTTGCAGGCAAATGAATGGGTCTAGAAAACATCATGAGGAAATGAGATAACCTAAATCCAAAAAGACAAATATCATATGTACTCACTTATAAGTGGGTTTTATACATAAATCAAAGAAAATCCAGCCTACAATTTACAATCCCAGAGAACCTAGACAACAGAGAGACAAATGTGGATCTAATCTACCTAGAAAGTAGAAAAAGACAAGATCTCCTGAGTAAATTGGGAGCATGGGGGGATCTAAGGAGAGGGTAGAAGTGGAGGGGAGAGGGAGTGGGGAGTATATAAAACTATTTAACTGAATTAAAACAATTTTTAAAATGGAAAAATATGCCAAGAAAATACTGTAATTATAAATATTGATGCCCCCAATACAAGAGCACCCAAGGTTGTAAAAGAAACACTACTACAGCTAAAATTACATGTTGACCCTTATACAATGATAGTGAGTTTTTGAACCATTTAAAGTAGAGCTTTATAAAGGATGATACACATGGATCTATTGCATTTTCCCACATGTGGCCATCTAGTTTGCCCAACCCCATTTGTTGAAGAGTCTGTCTTTTATTCATTGTGTCTTTCTGGCTTCTTTATTAAATAGTATATCTACATAGCAATGTGGATTTATGTGTGGGCCTTCAATTATATTCCATTAATTAACATGTCTGTTTTTATGGCAATAACATACTGATTTTTATTACTATAGTTGTGAAGTACAATTTGAGATTGTACTTCACAATTAAACAGTTCTTTTATTATTCAAGAATGGTTTAGCTATCCTGTTTTTGTTGGTGGTGTTTCTTTGTGTGTGTGTGTGTACTTCTATATGAAGCTGAAAATTGTCTTTTCAAGCTCTGTGAGGAACTGTGTTGAGATTCTTATAGGGATTACATTGAATCTGTAGATTGCTTTTGGAGGGCTGGCCATTTTTATTATATTAATCTTATCCATGAGCATGGGAGGTCTTTCTGTCTTCAGATATATTCTTCAATTTATTTCTTTAATGTCTTAAAGTTTTTATTAGATTAAGTCTTTTACTTGCTTTGCTGGAGGTGTCCCAAGACTTTTTTGAAGCTATTGTGAAAGGAATTGCTTTCCTGATTTCTATCTCAATCCGTTTGTCATTTGTATATAGGCGGACTATTGGTTTTTGTGTGCTAACTTTGTACGGAAAAGGATGCCATCATTTGGACTAAGTGTTAGGCTACAGAATGGGAAAAGATTTTTACCACCTACATGTCTGGTAGAAGGCTAATATCTATACAAAGAATTAAAAAGACTGAACAAAAACATACAATTTAAAAATGAGGTACAAATCTGTCTTGGTTAGGATTTATATTGCAATGAAAAGTCATGACCAAGAAGCAAGTTGGGAAGAAAGGGTTTATTTTACTTACAGATCTATATTGCTTTCATTATTGAAAAGAATCAGGACTAGAACTCAAACAAGACAGGAACCTGGAGGCAGGAACTGACACAGAGGACATGCAGGGGTGCTACTACCTATGGTCCAAATACTCAAACACATGAGTGAGTCTCTTGGGACCCAAAAAACACCATTAAAACCAAAACATTCTACTCCTTGGCCCGCATAGGTTTGTAACCATAACACTGTTATGAATATTTTTTAACATGACCTCCCTGCCGACACAAAATTCCCAATCAAGCCAAATCAAACAAGCCAAATTAAGAAATATCCAGTTTTTTTTTTAAAAATTTTTTTTATTGAGAAAAAGAAAAAAAAGTTTCCGCCTCCTCCCAGCCTCCCATTTCCCCCCCCTCCTCCCACCCTTCTCCCCCTCCCCCCCACTCCTCTCCCTTTCCCTCTCCAGTCCAAAGAGCAGTCAGGGTTCCCTGCCCTGTAGAAAGTCCAAGGTCCTCCCCCCTCCGTCCATGTCTAGGAAGGTGAACATCCAAACTGGCTAGGCTCCCACAAAGCCAGAACATGAAGTAGGATCAAAACCCCGTGCCATTGTCTTTGGCTTCTCATCAGCCCTCATTGTTCACTGTGTTCAGAGAGTCCGGTTTTATCACATGCTTTTTCAGTCACAGTCCAGCTGGCCTTGGTGAGCTCCCAATAGATCAGCCCCACTGTCTCAGTGGGTGGGTGCACCCCTCGTGGTCCTGACTTCCTTGCTCATGTTCTCCCTCCTTCTGCTCCTCATTGGGACCTTGGGAGCTCAGTCCGGTGCTCCAGTGTGGGTCTCTGTCTCTATCTCCATCCATCACCAGATGAAGGTTCTATGGTGATATGCAAGATATTTGTCAATATTGCTATAGGATAGGGTCATTTCAGGTTCCCTATCCCCAGCTGCCCAAGGAACTAACTGGGGACATCGCCTTGGGCTCCTGGGAGCCCGACAAAATTGCCAGGGAAAAAATTGGCATCTTAGGGGTGAGGTGGGATGGGGGTAAGGGGAGATGGGGAGAGAAAAGTGAGAAGGGGAAGATGGGGGGAACTTGGGGAAACAGGAAGACTGGGATAAAGGAAGGTTGGATAGGGGAGCAGGGAAGCACATATCTTAGTTAAGGGAGCCACCTTAGGGTTGGCAAGAGACTTGAACCTAGAGTGAATATCCCGGTTTAATGGGAGTTCTGAACTCTTGGGTGGCCCCAAGGGGGAACCAGGAAGCCGCACAAACACGGGAGGAAGGAAAGGGACCACATGTTCCTCTTTTGGGGGCTCATTTAAATACCCTGGGGAGTGGTCCTGACCTCACCCCCAGGGAAAGGTCAGGACCTGGCTTGCTGGGATTTGGAGTGCAGAACAAGCCTAGGGGCTGCGATAGATGCAAGATGCTGGGGCCTACGCTCCCAGCTTGACATTCCAGACTCTTTAGATATAGGGGTGACAGAAAATTGGAGTGGTAATTATAACAAACATTCAGGCTCTCTTTGGAAAAAAAAGGCATAGACTCAAATATGGCTACTTCCTGTGGGCACGGGGCGGTGTGGGAAAAGGGAGAGCTAGGTGTCCACATTTAGCGAGAGGTGTGGTTGGAAAGGCATCCCATGAACTGTCATCCCAGAGACACCAGGCATCTGTTCATTGGGGAGGTGAGAAGGCAGGTGTCTAGCAAAAAAAACCACTGTTATCACCAAAGATGAGTGTGCCAGAATGAGGAGCAGGTAGGCCCTTCATTGTGGTATCCTGGAAAACTGGAGTGTGGAAGGCCCTGTCTGCTGGACAGACCAAGTGTCTTGAGTAGGTGCCGGCTTGAGCCTAGAGAAATGATACCAGCATGGGTGTCCCAAGAGCTTGGCAGCAGAGGGGGTGGTGAGAATTACTGTGTGAGGTCCTGTCCATTGAGGTTCAAGAGACCTAGGAGTTAACTGAGGAGTACTCTGTCCCCTGGGGAGAGCAGGGCAGGTTTAGGGGCATTAGATTTACTGGTGTGGTGGCAGGAAGACAACTGTCAGCATGTGAACCTAGAAGGGATCTTAAAAGGGAGAGGTAGGGTAGGTACCCCGCCAGTAGAGGAGTTTGGACTGGGAGGTGATGGTTAAGGAGAAAGGGCCTGCCACAAAGCAACTCAAAAGTGCTCAGGCCCATAGGGGAATGTGGGGTGGCCCTGAGGCGAGGGTCAAGATAACCTGAGTTCAATGGAGAACTTGGTTAGTTGTTGTTTAATGAGTCCCATTGTCCAGGAAATGTTGAGAGCTTCTGACGTGAGCTCCATTACCCTGAGCCACCCCATCTGCTGTTTCCTGGGAGACCAGAAATGCTTCTATCCATTCTGTAAAAGTGTCCACAAGTGTTAAGAGATAATGAAGTTTTTTTTATGAGTAGGCATATGAGTGAAATAAACCTACCAATCTTTGCCCAGTTGGTGTCGTGTCCACGAAGCTGGTTGTAGAGACTGATGTATATGGAAGGTGCTTGTGGGTTGGCCTGGGTACATGTCTGGCAGGAGGAGTGAACCTGTAAAATATGATCTTGGAGAGGGGTGAGGTCAAAAGGGGGCTGCAAGAAGTGGAACTTTGGGGAAGTGGCTAAAGATATCTCCACCCAGTAAAGGTGTTGGGCAAGCTGGTATCACTAAGAAAGAATGAGAGAGAAAATTGCCCTGCAAGAATGTAGGGCAGTGGCAAAGTTTTAAGTGGGAGGAATGGGTCTCTTCTACCCCCATAGCTGAAATTGGTGAGGGAAACTTAAGGCCTGAGTGAGAATAAAAGTAATGGACTTACCTGTCATTTACAGCTTTACTGTAGGCTTGGATAGGGTTACGGGGTAAACCAAGTCTGGGCAGCGTCAATCCTCTGCAAGGCGGAGACGTTTCACTTGCCGATGGTGATGAGGCCAGACTGCTGTGGCTTGGCATAGAGGACAAGCCCACACGGGGGCATTGCGATTTCCAGTGTCCAGGTTGCTGGCAGATAGGGCACAACCTCAGAGCAGGTGTAGTGCAATATCATGCCACGTGACCATTTAGGCCACACTTGAGACTGTTTGCCTGTGAGGTTGACTTAGACTGGGCTCCAACCAGGGTAGAGCCTTGTGGTTGGCTTCCCTTGTCCCCATTCCTGTGACCTTAGGACAGCTGCTAAGACCTGGGCCTGTAGATTGTTGTAGCTTTGTCTATTGGGAAGACTCAGCTGATTTTCTCAGGCATTAAAAACTTTAAAGGCCACTTTCAGCAGTTCCCATATAGGAGTTTGGGAACCCTCCTCAGCCTTTCTTAACTCTTTGCTAATATCTGGTACTGACTGAGGAAAAAATGGGTAGGCAAAAGGATTAGTAGAAAAGGAACCTAGCCGCATTTCTATCTGAAAGAGATTTGGAAGAGAAAAGGGAGCATGGGAGGGGCTATCCCAGTGCACAGTGGAGTTCCAGGAATGGAGTGGTGAGGTGGGTGGGGGGGTGAAGGTGGAAGTTGACCTTGAACCTCCCAATAGGGAAGGGAGGGGAAAGAATGTTGCTCCCTGGGAGGGGGAAGTGTGGGCTCTATGGAGTAGAAGGGCAGTGCCTCTGGCAGCTGGTACTGTGAGACACTGGCTCCTGAGGGGGGAGGGGGAGAGCACAGAGCCCAAAAACCATGGACATATGCAAGTTCTCTGTCCATTTGTCCTTACCGCGACAATTTTTTTTTAAGGTCCTGGAGGGTGATAAACTCAAGACTTAATAGGGAAATTAGCCATTTGGGACAGATTGTATGAGACAGGCTCAATTTAAAAAGATTTTTCTAAGAGGCATTACAGGGGCAACAGAGGACCTGGCTTTGAACTGTAAGTGCCCATTTTAGAGTCTGTGCCCAGCCACGTGACCTAAGTCCACTCCAGCGCATCCGCCAAAATGGCTCTTAGGTCCAAATGGGGCTGTGGAGATTGAATGTCTGATATCCCAAAACAAACAGAACTTCTCAGCAGCCAAGCCTGGTCCTGCAGGTCTGACTGCCACTGGAAATCAAACCCCTGGCATGAGCTCACAACTTCAGCAGGAATCCAAAAAATGACAAAAATAAGTATGAATGGGTCCCCCAAAGCCCTATAGCATAGACAAGAAAAGGGACTCACCAAGACACAGCCACTGTAGCCCAGGAGCTGGTTTTAAGTGCGGCATGGAGAACTCGAATTGTAGATTGGGGGGGGGGGGGGTCTTTCAACATGCAGCCTGCCACGTAGAAAGGCCTGCCCTAGCTCGGTGGAACCTCCAAGATGTTAAGAATATTTCCTAAGGCGAGCTCCCTGCTGACAAAATTCCCAATCAAGCCAAATCAAAACAAGCAAATTAAGAAATATCCAGGTTTAATGGGAGTTCTGCACTCCCAGGTGGCCCCGAGGGGGAGCTGAGAAGCAGAAGAGGAAGGAGAAGGAACCACGTGTTCCTCTTTTGGGGGCTCATTTAAATACCCTGGGGAGTGGTCTTCCAGGGAAAGGTCAGGACTTGGCCTGCTCAGATTAGAGTCCAGACCAGGCCCAGGGGCTGGGTCCTACACGCCCCACTTGACAAACACAATGCAAAATACATTCAGTCCAACTTCAAAAGTCCCTATACTCTATCACAGTCCCAACAAGTTTTAAAAGTCCAAAGTTCAAAGCCTCCTCTGAGACTCATGAAATCTCTTAACTGCAATCCCCTCTAAAATCAAAATAAAATAATAACAGATCATATACTCCCAACATGTACTGGCACAGGGCATACACATTACCATTCTAAAATGAAGGAAAGGTGAGCTAGTGAGGAAATACTGCACCAAAGCAAGTCCACAAATAACCTGCCCAAACCTGAAACTCTGCATCTTCACATCTGATGTCAAACTGTTCTCCAGAACTCCAACTCCTTTCAGCATTGTTGACTTCAACCCACTTCTTTCTCTTGGACAGGTTCCATTCCTTGTTAGAAGCAATCGTAGGCAGGCATTCTCAGCTCTGGCTTCTCTATCATCTTTGAGTCTCCAAAGCAATCTAGGCTTCATCTTTACAGCTTCATAAAATGGCCTCTCCAACCCTCCATGCAGGGGAATCCCTGTCACATGCTTGGCCTCAGCAGCTGTCCTTAGTCATGGAGGCAGGTTCAGTAACCCCCTTTTTATATCCTTGACTCTAAAGCCAAAACGTTATGGCTATAGTTGCCAAATTCTGCTGTTTGCTGGAGCTGGAACATAACCCCTTATTCAGTTACATCTTCACCAGTTCTGTTTTTGATGGTTTCCTTCACTGCCCAAACTTAGCTGTTCCAGAACTGGGAACTCACTCTGCAGACCAGACTGGCCTTGAATTAAGAGAACCTTTTAGAGATCCAGCACACATTGGCCAAGCTTTTTCTTAAAAATTCCTTTTCACAAATTGGAAGCTTGAGTGGGTGGGATCTTGCCCTGAGGTCACCACTCCCTTTATTCTATTTCTTAATCTGCTTAGGTCCTTGAACCCAGGGCTAGACTTCTTTCCACTCCAAGATGCCCTTCGTTTCCTCTATCTGTCTAATTTTACTTGCTTGTCTTCTAGGTTCTGACTGGCTCCATTCCACTGCTGCTGTAGATTTTGGTGTTCATGCATAGTACTGGCATCTCCAGTAATGATGGGGACCCTTGCCGCAACTGGGCTGCACTTTGACCAATAGCTTCTCATAGACTCTCTTCTTGATGCCACGCTTCTTCACATGACCCATTCAGTCCTGGGTCTTCAGCTGCCACTGAGGCTGCACCTTTACCAATGGCCTCCCCTGGCTT
This sequence comes from Alexandromys fortis, assembly GCF_014885135.2. Taxonomy (NCBI): domain Eukaryota; kingdom Metazoa; phylum Chordata; class Mammalia; order Rodentia; family Cricetidae; genus Alexandromys; species Alexandromys fortis. The sequence goes on along the minus strand of NW_026067968.1, from coordinate 4,205,545 downwards.
CTGGCAGTGCTAGGCTGTAGCTGCTCTTCATGCCTTCAAAACTAGTACCACTTTGGTGACTCTTACACATTACTTATAATTGAGCTTCTTTTAGACCACCAGCTCCCAAATAATGACTCAGACTTTTTATTAAGTAGGAAAGCTTGTCCTTAGCTTGGGCTTTATTCCCAACTAGCTCTTAAAACTTAAATTAGTCCATTTATATTAATATACATTCTGGCACATGACTCATTTCCTCTCCTCCATACAGTATGTCTAACTTCCTCTGTATCTTGCTGGAAAATCCCCTAGATCTCAGATTCTTCCTCCAAGTTCCTCTCTCTTCCAGGAAGTCTCACCTATCCTCTACTGCCTAGCAATTTTCCACTTAGGTCTTTTTTAAACCAATCAGAAGTTGCCTTAGGCAAGTAAGGTAAAACAGGGATATCTTCACACAGTGTGATCAAAGATCCTGCAACATTTCCACCTTGTTGTCTAAATAAAAAGAAAAGGTTTTAACTCTAACACAGTAAAACTATATTTAATAAGAACAAGTATCAGGTAAAAATTACATTCACAATGTTCAGTCCATTTGTAATCAGCAACTTTGGAGAAAGTACTCTATTATCTATCCTATATTGGTGAGCCCAAAGTTTTTAACCTAAATCACTTTTTATCATGACAGGTAGGGCTGGAGAGATGGCTCAGCGGTTAAGAGCACTGCCTGCTCTTCCAAAGGTCCTAAGTTCAATTCCCAGCAACCACATGGTGGCTCACAACCATCTGTAATGAGGTCTGGTGCCCTCTTCTGGCCTGCAGGCATACAAGCAGACAGAATACTGTATAAATGATAAATAAATAAATATTTATCATGACATGTATTACCTACCTAAAAATATCTTTTTACACCTTAAAACATTTTCTTAAATAAACAACTTAAGCTTTTATATCTCTTAATCTTTATAAACTTCATATATCTTTTGTGTTTCTTTTCTAAATTTGGTAATAAGGATAACTGTAAAATTATACTATCTAGTCTTTAATCCCATAAGAGACCTGAGAAGGATAAAATATTACCTGAGTTAAACAAGAAGTGCAGAGCAAGCAACTTCCAAAGCTATAGAAATGACAGATAAAGCTAGCTTCCTGTACAGCCACCTAAAATTCCTATGCAACATTGAGGCATTAATCTTCAGCCTACAGGCCTAAAATATCTGACAGACTTTCCTGTGAAGCAAGAATTTTGAAGGACTAATCTACCTTTTCTTGGCAAAGATAGGCAGTAGACTTCCTTTGTGTCCTGCTTGTCCAATTTGGACAGCATGCTGTTAGCAGTTGAGTGAAGGTCAATTTCTTGCCCAGGGCATAGCCTTACCACATTGAAAGCTAACTCCATATGGAGGTTCTTTGATGCACATTACATTCTCTGAAGTAGATTGGCGCTGCCACAAGCAGTTGGGTTTCACTGTCATGAAAAGCCTTATATTATTAAAGCATTTTAAATGACATATTATGTAGATCTCTGAAGTGTTTGAAGACCATCTATTTATCTAAAATATATCTCTGTTTAACCTTGAAAACATGCCTAACATGAGTATAAGTTTGTATTTCATGATTATCATAAACAGTTCTTAATAGTAACTTCCAAGGGACTAGAACTTTACATTACTTCTTAAAATGAGTTACACTGATACAATACCTTAAGTGGGTGGGATCTTGCCCTGAGGTCACCACTCCCTTTATTCTATTTCTCAATCTGTTTATGCCCTTGAACCCAGGACTAGACTTCTTTCCACTCCAAGATGCCCTTTGTTTCCTCTATCTGTACATTTTTACTTGCTCAGATTGCTCCTTTTTATTATACATTGTCATTGGAGTTAACAATGATAATTAAACAACAGAGTCAATACTGGGCTGGCTGAGATTTCCTTTGCCAATGGAATTCATCCAAAACTCTTCACTTTATCCTCAAGCAGCCTCTTCAGACAAGGGCAAAAGGCAGCCACATCTTTACCAAAATATCACAAGAAAGATTTCTAGGCAATATACTGACATTCTTCTCCTATTAGGGTCCTCTTTGTTATCTAGGTTCTCTGGAATTGTGAATTGTTGTCTGGTTTTTCTTTGCTTTATGTCTAAAAGCCACTTATGAGTGAGTACACATAATATTTGTCCCACAGAGGTTTTGACTAGGGCCTTTTCCCTCAGCAGTTGCTCCCTTGTACCTGCTCCTGTGGAGGTAATTGCCTTGCAGAGGTTGCTGGCTCAGGCCAGTTCCCACAGTGATCTCTGGCTTGAGCCTGCACCCTTGGCAGTTGCTCCTTTATACCTGCTCCTGTGGAGATCACTTGCAAGGGCCTGCTCTGGCAGAGATCCCTGGCTTGGGCCTGTTCCTTCAAAGGTCCCTGACTTGCACCCAGCCCCTCAGATGTCTCTGACTCAGGCCTGCTCTTTTGTTGGTTGCTCCCTTGTACCTGCTTCTGTGGAGGTTGCTTACAAGATAGACTTTTCTTTTGATGAATATGTAGTGTTCTTCTCTATCTCTTCTTATAGTTAGACTTTTTCGTTGGAACCTTCAGCTCCCCAATAATGATATGAAGACTTATTATTAATAATGAAAGCTTGGCCAAAAACTTTGACTTGTTTCTAATGAACTCTTATAACTTGAACTAACCCATCTCTATTAATTTACTTTCTGTCTCATGGCTTTATTACCTCATCTCCATAGTGCCCATTCTTTCTTGCTCTGCATCTCTGCCTTCTTACCAGTGTCCTCTCTGCCCAGAAATTCTACCTACCTATTAGTCATTCAGTTTTTTATTAAATCAATCAGAGTGACACATCTTCACAGTGTACAAAAAGGTTATTCATGTCTTTGAATTAGTTTTGGTTTGAAGCTGATTTTGTCAGATATTAAAATGTCTACACCTGTTTTCTTCTTGGGTCCATTTGCTTAGAATATCTTTTTTCCATCCTTTTACCCTGAGGTGACATCTATCCTTAATTATAATGTTTGTTTATTGGGTGCAACATAAGGATGAACCCTGTTTTTTAATCTAATTTGTTAGCCCATGTCTTTTTATTGGAAAATTAAGACCCAATAAAAGTTGAGAGTTATCAATGAGTAGTGTTTGTTGGTTACTATTATTTATTGTAATAGTGTTGGGTTCCCCCCTCTTTGGTTTGCTGGTCTGGCATTATTTATTCCTTGGATATGATTAACCTTTTTACACTGTTTTCCTTTTAGCACCTTCTGTGAAACTGACTTTGCAGACAGATACAGCTTAAATTTGGCTTTTATTGTGGAATATTTTTCTTTATCCATCTACTGTGATTTGTATTTTTTTTCTGTGTGTAGTAGTCTGCATTGGAATCTTAAGAGTTGGTAACACATTCATCCAGGCCCTTCTGGCTTTTGGAATCTTCATTGGTTGGATGTTTATTCTAAAGTACCTGCCATTATATGTTACTTAGTCTTCTTTCCTTACAGCTTTTAGTATTCTTCCTTCATTCTGTAAATGCATTTTTTAGTTATTAGATGTTGTCATACATTTCTTTTTTTGTTCAGTCTATTTGGTGTTCAATATACTTCCTGTACTTAGGTAAATTGTATTCTATGATTTTTTTTTTGTTCTGCTTTTTTTTTTCAAGACAGGGTCTCACTATTCCACTCTAGATGTCCTGTAATTCACTATATAGACCACGTTAGCCATAAATTCACATAAATCTGCCTGCCTCTACCTCTCAAATGCTAGGATTAAAGGTGATAGTACTATTTCTGGCCTTCTATGATTTTGTTGAAAATGATTTTTTGTGTGATTTTGATCTAGGTTTCTTCTTCTTTCTCTCTTCCTACTATTCATAAAGTTGCTCTTTTGGTAGTGTTGCAGATTACCTTGATGATTTGTGCCTATAATTTTTCCAGTTTTAACACTATATTTGACTGAGGTATCCATTTCTTCTATCTTGTCTTCATGGCTAAGATTCTATTTAATCTCTCATATTGTGTTGGTGAGGATTACCTCTGAGGTTTTGTTTGACTTCCTAAAGTTTTAATTTCCTATTTCACTTTAGTTTGGATTTCTCATTGTTTTATTTCACTGTTTGTGTTTTCATAGACTTCATTAAGGAATTTATTCATATTCTCTTTAAGGTCTTTGAAAACACTCATAATTGCTATTTTGAAGTCCTTGTCTTGTGTTTCAGATTTCTCAGGCTCTATTGTAGTTGTGTCCTAGTGGAGACATATTGTGCTGGGTGTTAATGATTGCATTTTTTCCAACAAAATATTTTTACTGATTACTTAGGAAATTCACATAATGCACCCCAATCACATTCACTTCCCAGTCCTCTCAGGTCAACTCCCTAAACTTATAACCTCCATTCTCAAAAAAAAATGAAGAAAGAAAAACAAAACAAACCCCATATGTCCAATTTGTGTTGTCCGTAATTTCAACTCCCAGTGATAAACCCCTTATAGAAAACTGAGTCTTTCCCTACATCAACCCTGCAGAAGCAATCAACTATGGGGAACTACACTTCACCATCCTTATCACAACTTTTAAAGAGGTCTTTTCATTGACTTCTTTTATAGGCTGTTACTTTGAGGGTGGAGTAGGGGTTGTCACAGCTGACTCCTATGATGGTCTTTCTCAACTGTGAGTCTGTAGTCCTCAATACCACTGGAAAACCAGCTTCCTTGTTACTTACAGCCAGTGGAATCATGGATCATGGAATTCCACATGGTTTTCTAGTGGAAGCACAGACACAGATGTCTTAGTTAGGGTTTCTATTACTGTGGAGAGATACTATATCCACAGCAGCTCTTATGAGGTGAAAGATTTAATTGGGCTGGCTTATAGTTTTAGAGGTTTAGTCTATTATCTTCATGGAGAGGTATGGTAATAAACAGGCAAACATGATGCTGGAGAAAGAGCTGAGAGGTTTACATTTTGATTCACAGGCAATAGGAAAGAAATGAAGTGCTCACCGGGTATAGCTTGAGCATAGGAGACCTCAGAGCCCATCCTTACAGTGATCCACTTCCTCCAACAAGGCAATAGATAATCCAACAAAGCCACACATCCTAACAGTGCCACTCCCTTTGTGGGCCATTTTCTTTCAAATCACCACAATGGATATCCATATGGCCTTTAGTGTTAGCACATGCCACCAAACTCAGCATGGTCTCTGGTGGCAGTACAGACTATGGTCATCAACTCCAAGGTATGGGTCATAGATACCAATATGATCCCCAGTGGTAGTCTGGTCCCTAGACATCAGCATAGCTTCAGGCAGCTGCACAGATTGTCAACCACATGACCTTCACTGGTAACACAAATGATGGACATAAATGTAGCCTTTCATGGGAGCACAGACCATGGATATCCTCTCAGCCTCTGTTGGCAGAATGGACTAGGGACCTCAACATGGTCTCCAATGGCAGCTCAGAGCATAGACATCAATATAGTCCTTGGCTACAGCATAGACCAGAGACATCCTCATGGCCCTCAGTGACAACACAGTCCCCCACTTCTGCATGACCACAGATCCCAACATAGTCCTCAATGGCAACACTTAACACAGATATCAGCATGGACTCAGGAGGCTGCACAGACCACTCAATCAACATGGCCCCTGGCATCAGCATGGCCCATGGATATCTACATGGTTTCAGGCAGAGGAACAGACTGCAGACATCTGGCTGGCCTTCAGTAGTAACACAGGTCACAGACATCAACACACAGCCTGGCTGCGCACAGGACCAGGGGCCTCAACATGACCCTTGGTAGCAGACCAGACTATGTAGTAATGGAGCTGTGGGCAGGCCTGCTTTTCATCCCGCCCAGCTCCTGCATGGCTAGCTTTACAGCCAAAATAACAACACACAAATTGTGTTCTTTTAAACACTGCTTGGCCCATTATATCTAGCCTCTTCTTCGGTAACTCTCATATCTTGCTTAACCCATTTCTATTAATATGTGTAGCACCACAAGGTGGTGGCTTATCAAGAAAGATTCAGCATATCTGACCTGGCGGCTGGTTCCATTGTGTCTGGATCCCTGCCTCCTTCCTCCCAGCATTCTGTTTTGTTTACTCCACCTACCTAATTTTCTGTCCTATCAGGCCAAACAGTTTCTTTATTAATTAACCAATGAAAGCAACAGATAGACAGATGGATGACCTTCCCACATCAAGACTACAAACAACTACATGAATTTCCAGCTTCAACATGGCCTGGGACAGTGCCATGGATACCAACATGCCCTCTGGGGGCAGCATGGATAATAGAGGCCTTTCAAGGAGATTCAGTTATGAAAATGAACTGAGCCAGGGCAGTCATGTTCAGGAGCCTGAGCCTGCATGTTCTCACCCCTCTGCCTACCCACCTTGGCAATGGCAGGTTCCTGCACTTACCCCAGACTTTTCTCTCACCTGTAACTATCACTGCATCTCTATTCCCACTTTTCTCCGCCTCACATGCATCACTCCATTCCTCCGTATTTCCTACCTCTCCATCAAATATTCATTCCTTATAGTGGCATTGGAAGTTGCAGAGTGTCACTGTGGTAGTTTGAATGTAATTGGCCCCCATAAGCTCATAGAAATAGCACTGTTTGAAGTATAGTAAGCAAGTCATCCCACCCCAATTAAATGTTTGCCTTATAGGAGTTGTTGTGGTCGTGTTGTCTCTTCATGGCAATAGAAATCCTAGCTAAGACAGCCACACAGCAAATATACTTTCTCAAACATCTTTACATGCAAATATTTATTGCAATGTGTTGTTTGTCTGGCTCAAGGTTTCTGGTTTCTGACACACCATAAATACCGGACCATCACAGAGATTCATCTCAGATATCTTACTGGTGCCCATAGTCAGAGTGATCTTTTGGCTGGACAGGACAACCAGGGGCAGATTCAATGCAAGCTGTAGGCTGCCATACACCTGTGCTTGTAGCCTGCCGACAACATCACAACCCTGTGATCTCTGTCTCCTAGAAGGCAAGCAGCCTAGGCTGCATCCACAGTGGCTCCATGTTGGGGACTGGGTGGTGGGACTAGGACCAGTCCTATTCAGTAATGACAGACCAGCTCCTCCATGTACTCCAGCTAATGACAGACCAACTCTTCCATGTACTCCAGCAGCTTGTAGATGGAGTAGACGTTGGGGTAGACTGACTCAAAGTGCTGGACCTGGGCTGGGATGAAAGCCAAGTTCGTCAGCTGGGGGCTTCTGGGTGCTGTCCTCCTGTGCTGGCTTTCTGGGTAGCAACTAATAATCGTGTTTTTGAACTGACGCCTGGGCATCTGGGTTTTGGATGATTGCAACTCTAGGCATTGATATCTGGTCCTGTCTTTGTTGGGCGGGTGCTTTGTTCCTTGGTTTCTGTTGCCCTCTATGGACTTTAGGAACATGTGGTGGCTGTGGTTTGCCTGGTAGGTAATGCTGCTGAGTCTTTGCCAAGTGTAACCATTGGGGATTCCTGGTAGAATATATTTTTAGGTATTGGAGGCTGACATGGCTGACATGAAGGAATGGGGCTGGGCTGAGGGGAGAGTTTAAAGAATCCACAGGGAGTAAGGCTGGCTCTGCTGAGGTTTAGTGGAGTCCTCAGGGAGTGAAGTCAGAGAGGAGACAGATTCCTTCAAGTGGCCTGTTACAGGGCTGGGGATAAGACTGGGGAATTGGAAGTGGTAGACAGGAAGAAGAGGGAAGATCACCTACCTGATTTCTAGATCAGGGTAGCCAGTGATTGTGATGGTTAGTTTTTTGTCAACTAAACGCAAGTTAGAGTCATCTACAAGGAGGGAAACCTCAATTGAGAAAATGTCTCCCTAAGATCAGCCTGTAGGCAAGTCTGCGGGGTCATTTTCTGGATTAATGATTGATGTGAGATAGTCCAGCCCATTGTGGGTGGTGCCATCCAGGTAGATAGCCCTGATGGTATAATAAAACAGAAAGCAGAACTCCTCCATATCCTGTGTCCAGTTCCTTCCCCAAATGTGCCTACAGACAGAGCTTGAGAGCAGAGTTTATTGAGATAAGGTGAACGAGGAAGTGAAGAGAGAATGGAAGACAGAGACAGAGAAAGAGAGAGGCAGACTGATGCAGAGAGAAGGGGGAGAGAAAGAAGAAGAGAGAGGCAGAGAGAGACAGAAAGCTGCCTCTTCACAGAAATAGCAGAAAGGAAGAGAGCAGGAGTGGGTGGAGCTTGTCTCTTAAAGGGACCTTTGCATCTGCATACAGACTATGTAAATAGCCTCAGGACCCTGGGTATTTCCTGGGTTCATCCCGCTGGGTGACAGGGGCCAGCATAATGCCTGAATCCTAACATTCCCATCTTTTGCTTATAATAGAAGATCAACATTTTAAATTCTCTTTGGTCGTTTTCTAACTACAGACTTCAAAAGTACTTTTTATTGTACCAAAAACATCTGTCATCATCATTTCTGACATGAGTATGCTGCCATTTCTACAATACAAATTTCAGTACAGATTATAAACAGTGGAAATGGTATTGCATCTAAAACGTTTGTTTTCATAAACTCAAATAATTCTTGTATGTTCCAGGCAGTTGACTTGGAGGATTCACCTCAAACAGGTTAGATGTACCCCTTCCTCAATTACCAGGCCCTAAGAGCCTAAGCCTCCCCACTCCTCACCTTTCTCAGGTACTGACACCCTCCCCTTCAATCACTAGGACCTAAAGAAATTTTTTCCCCTAAACTTAAGCTTGTACTCTGCTCTGACAGCACCTCGCTAAGAGACACAGGACAATTCCACAGAGTCTGGAGAGCAGTGAAACAACCAGACACCCCAGGATGTGGCCCCCACCCCAGCTTTCTCAGGTCCAAGATTTCAATGCACACAAATCAGCAGGAAGCAGTCTTGAGAACCCAGGGCCCCTATCCTGTTATTCCCTTTCATTTCCCCACCTTTTACAGTAAGAAAAAGATGGGAATGTTAGAATTCAGGCATTTTGCTGGCCCTGTCACCTGGCGGGATGCATCCAGGCAGTACCCTAGCCAGCCCAGGGTCCTATGGCTGCTATATCACTGTGTAGTCTGTATGTAGATGAAAAGGTCCCTTTAAGAGACAAGCTCTGCCCATTCCTGCTCCCTCTTTCCTGCTGCTCTTACGAAGGATCAGGTAGAACTTTTCCTGTCTCTTCTCTTTTCTCCCTCTCTCTCTGTCTCTCTCTCTTTGTCTCTGTCTCTCTCTCTTCTCTTCTCCCCTTTCCTTTCCCTTTCCCCAGTAAAACTCCCCACTTAAGTTCTATCTGCCTGGCCGTATTTGTCTCTCACCTCTCGTGGGGCTTTCTGCAAGGGACCCTCTTGTGCTGTTTTATAATGGTAGTGAGCCTTTTATTTAGTCAGTCATGGGGATCTTGACCCAGTTAACAGTAACATGCATGAGCTCTGTCTCATGGAATAAACTCTAAATAGAGTTAGAATGTATTTGGTTATTGGCAAATCTTGCCAGGCCAGTATTACTGTATCTAATAGGGTTCACATCTAGTTTAAACTGTTGGTGACTTTTTTTTCTCCTCAGGTAAGGTGCATAGAACTTTCTAGCACTTCAAAACTTAGCCAGATCAGTAATAACTTGGCTTCTTTGTGTTCTACGACTCAAGTTTGTTGTATCTTCAACAACAAAGTCTTGTTGTTGTTTATCAAATAATTTTTATTGAAATTAACCTTTATTGCCCTCCAGCTCCCTTTTCTCTTTTAAAAATGGTTTTTAAAAATATTTATTTATTTATTTGTTATGTATACAATAGTCTATCTGTGTGTATGCCTGCAGGCCAGAAGAGGGCACCAGACCTTATTACAGATGGTTGTGAGCCACCATGTGGTTGCTGGGAATTGAACTCAAGACCTTTGGAAGAGCAGGCAATGCTCTTAAGCACTGAGCCATCTCTCCAGCCCCTTAAAAATGTTTTTAATTGAAAGATAATTACATCACTTCCTCCCTTCCCTTTCCTCTGCATGTACACTTCTTCCAACTCACCCCATGCCCCCCACCTGTCAAATTTGATAGCCCTTTTCCTTTGATTATTGTTATTACATACACACATACATACACATATGTGAATATATGATTTATGTATTTGCACAAATATACAATTACAATCTGTTCAATCCATTTTTGTTGGTGGTGTGTATTTAGTTTAAGGCTGACCAATCTGCACTAGACAACCAATAAGGTGGCTCATCCCCGGAAGAGATACATTCTTCTCCCAGCAGTCACTAGTTGCCTATTGCTCTTTGTTTAGGTGTGGGACCCCCATAAACATTTTCCCTTCCATGTTATCATGCCCATTGATATTACGGTTATTGTTCCAACCTTGTTTACATGGCCATTTCTAGGAGTCTGTTTCACGGTGACTCTCTTGGCATTCTGGCTCATATACTATTTAAGCTTCCTCTTTCCCAGTGTTCCCTGAGCCATATATTCAATAGCTGTGATGTAGTTGTGGGCGCTATGGCTGAGCTCCTGGGGTTCCATTGATCTCTGCATTTTGTCCAGTTGTAGTTTTCCGTGATGGCTTCCATTTGCTGTAAAGAGAGACTTCTTTTATAAGGGGTGGTAGCCACACTTATCCAGGAAATGTAGCTTGTGTCTAATGAGGGTTCAAGAGCTACAGGCCTGAATTTAGGCTTGTAGGTTTGCAGGTGGCTATTAGTAAATTCTTACAACCAACTGCAATTACTCTTGGTTACTCTCCAGAATGTGCCTAATTTTTATTTGGATCTTTTCTCTTTTTCCCTCTTTGCTAGAGTACATAAAAGCTTGCCAATTATATCTTTCCCACAAGCTACTCTTTGTTTAAATGATCTTTTGGCAGTGTTTGGATTTGTTTTATTTCTGAGTTTTCTATTTCATTATTCCGGCATCAGTCCTTGTTACTTCTTTCCTTCTACTAATTTGGGGTTTAATTTGTTTCTTGCTTTTCTGATTTATTGAGCTGCATCTACAGGCTGTGCATTTGAACTCTTTCATCTTATTGTGTAGGCACTAAGTGACATAAATTAAGTTCTCCTAAAGCTGCTCTTATGGTGTCACACAGGTCTGAATAACGCCGCATTTGCATTTGTTCCAACAAAATTTTAATTTCCCTTTAATTTGCCCATTGACTTACTGGTTATTCAAAATAATGTTGTCAAGGTTCCTTGTTACATATTTTCTCATGTTTCTTTTGTTGTTTTTTTTAAGTCCTGTTATGTAACGGCCTAAGAAAAATGCATGCTGTGATTTCAATTTTGCCTCAAGTTTCTGAGATTTGTTTCATGTCTTAGTACATGGCCTTTACCTGGTGACAATGTCTTCATGCCTCCAAGGTCAATGACAGCTGGCTAAAGGAAAGAACATGTGTCTGTTGGGTCCACTGGTTGTAGAGTAGAGTTCTGGAACAATGCTTGCAGATTTATTTTTTTTTACATTTTTTGAAAATTTTATTCATTAGTACTATATTTATACCATTTCTACTCACCTCACCCTCCAACTCCATCCATGTTTTCTACTCCCTCTTAAATTCATGACCTCTTCTTTAATCATTATTGTAACATATAAGCCTATGTATATATGCAACCAAGCTTTGTCTAGACTGCCAGCCCCCAAATAATGATATGGAGACTTCTTGTTAAATATAAACGTTTGACCTTATCTTAGTTAGGCTTGTTCCAAACTCACTCTTATAACTTAAATTAACCTATGTATATTAATCTACATTCTGTCATGTGGCTCATTACCTCTCCTCAGTACCTTAGGTCTGACTTCCTCCACGTCTGGCTGGTGAGTCTCCCTGCCTCAGATTCTTCTCAGAGTCTCTCTCTCTACCTGGAAGTCCCACCTATCCTCTCCTGCCAAGCTACTGGTCATTCAGCTCTTCATTAAACCAATCAGAAGGTGCCTTAGGCGGGTGAGGAAGGACAGAGACACAGTTTTACATAATATGATCAAATAATCTGCAACATAGATATATAAATCCAACTCATTGAGTGCATTTAGTATTGCTCATATGACTATATGTGTTAAGGGATAACTGTTTGAAATCAGGTAACCTATCATCAGGTAGCTTATCCCAGGAAAAGATCATATATGGGTGACTTCCCATTGGTTAAAGGCCCCATTCACTCTTGTGTGGGATTCTCTCTCTCCCTTTGGATCTAGTAACATTCAATTTATAGAACAGTGCCCCAGTGTGGTGTGCATATATTTACAATTACCATGTGCTCTTGTTGAGCTGACCCATTTATCTCTGTGCTGACCATGGCAGTCAGCTTTCTACAGTGTGACACATACAGAAAGAGTTTAAAAGAGGGAAGATTTGTTTTGGTATTATTTTAGAGGTTTCAGCCAATGTGTGATTGCATCTGTAGCCTGAGTCTGCACTGAGACAGAGTACCAATGGCATTTAAGGTATGCTGGAACATGGATACTAGCCTTGTAGTAATCAGGAAATGGGACAAGAAAGGCAAGGACAAGTTATGACTTTCGAAGGTACACTCAAGGGGCCCACCTCCACCTTGTATGCCCCTTTGGTTTTTCTGACAAATATAATATTTTCATTAATTGGAAATTCCATACAATGCACTCCAATCATACTTGGTTCCCGTTCTTCACAGGTTCACCCTCCCACACTTGTGCCCACCCAAACCAACAAGTTCAATTTGTGTTGCCTATATACTCGCTGGAGCATGCTTAAACTCCCAGTTGCCAGCCCCTTAAAGAAAACTGAGCCCTTCTTGGTGAGGTCCTTCTGTATTTGTGTTGCTTTCATTGGTTAATAAACTGCTTTGGGCCTGGTGATAGGGCAGAACTTAGGTAGGTGAGGAGACAGAACTGAATTCTAGGAGGAAGAAAAGAGGGTCAGATAGAGAGAGCCACCATGAAGCTGCCAGGTCAGACATGCTGAATCTTTCCCGGTAAGCCACGACCTCGTGGTGACATACAGATTATTAGAAATGGATTGAATCAAGATGTGAGAGTTAGCCAATAAGATAATGGGCCAGTCAGTGTTTAAATGAATACAGTTTCTGTGTAATTATTTGGGTTGTAAGCTAGTGAGGCAGCTGGAACCAAAAGCAAACCCTCTTTCTCTCAACACCTTCTCCACCCCACCTCTGCCAGAAACCATCAACTGTGAAGAGCTACACTTCAACATCTTTATCAGTTTTAAGGACTCTCTTCAACAGTTTCTTGTTTGGACAGTTTTTTTAGGAAGAGGGCCCACTTGTTCATCCTGGCTGCCCAGCTAGCTTAGACCTGAAATAATCACACAGGAACTGTATTAATTAAATCACTGCTTGACCCATTAGCTCTAGCTTCTTATTGGCTAACTCTTATATTTTAATTTAACCCATCTCCATTAATCTGTGCATTGTCACATGGTAGTGGCTTACAGCCTAAAGTTTCATCATGTCTTACTCTGGCAGTGGCTCCATGGTGTCTCTCTGGCTCTGCCCGTCTCCTCCCATGCTATAGGCCAAGGCAGTTTCTTTATTCATTAAGCAATAAAAGCAACACATAGACAGAAGAACCTCTCACACCACAGTTTATTTTTTGTAGGGAGAGGAGGTGGCAGAGAAGCCTTCAAGTCCCTCATGTTCAGTTATGAGTTTGAAGTCATTAATACTACTTACCACTGAATAAGAAGCTCCAGTGCCCATGGCAGCCAGCAGCAGCAATGATCACAGACATCAACATAGTTTCTGGCTTATGTCCCTTCTCTTAATCACTCACCACATCCCTACAATGTTATCAGTTTATTAATGCACCAATGAGACCATCTACTGTGGGAGTCAAAGCTGAAACAGATCTTTCTTTGGACCACAACTCCCCAAAAAGACACAGAGTCTTCATATTAAGTATTAAAACTTGGCCTTAGCTTCAGGTTCTTCCCAATTAGCTCTTAAAACTTAAATTGATTCAAAGCAGACCAGAGACAGCAAACTCCATTGAGACAGCCAACTCCACTGGAACAGATACAAGGGAATAACCAATGAGTGAGTGAGCCAGAGCCAGAGACTGCTGAGGGTCCAGACGTGAATCTGGGACCTTCAAGGGAGTATACCTAAGCCAGGACCCCTGTAGATCTGGGTATGAGCCTGAGACCTTCAAGAAACTAGGACTGAGCCAGGACCTCTTCCAGTCTGGGCATGAATCTGGGACCTTAGAGGGAAGCATGAGTCTGGGACCTCAGAGGGAGTAAGCCTGAACCAGGATCTCTGTGGGTCTGGGCATTAGTCTGGGACATCAAAGGGAATAGGCAGGAACATGAAACCTCTGCAGGTCTGAGCATGGGTCTAAGACCTCTGAGGGAGTAAGCCTGAGCCAGGTCCTCTACGGTTCTGGGCACACCTAAGTCTGGGAACTCCAAGGCAGTAGACTGGAGCCAGAGACCTTTTCAGGACCAACTCCAAGCCTCTGCAGAAGTGGATCCAGACCAAGATTTACAGGTCAAAACTGGTAAACTAGGTCAACGTATGCCCGAGACAGCAAGCTACAAGGGAGCGGAGCAAAGCACAGGAATACTGAGCTATCTCCAGGAACATGGAATAACCAACACAGTAACTAGAATTGTGGCACTGACTGTATCATGAGGAACAACAATCTGAGCTTTGGATTCACTGGTACCTAGAAGATTAATCAACAGAATCTCAGACAGCCCCAACCACACCTAGTAGAGGAAAAGATGAGTAGAAAAGGTAAGAACACACTCAACACCACAAAGAGCAACACAACACCAGTAAAACCTAAAGACCATACAACAGCAAGACTTGAACAACCAAATAAAGATGAAGCAGAACAAAATGACCTAAAAAATAACTTCAAGAGAATGTTTGAAACTGTCAAATAATAAAATAATATTTTTTAAAAGTAAAAAAAGAGAATGTTTGAAACTCTTAAAAAGGGAATGAGAAATTCCCTTAAAGAAATGGAGAAAAAGACAAAAAAATTGGAAGACATCAGCAAATCACTTAAAGAAAACCAAGAAAAAGCAATCACACATTTGAAAGAAACTATTCAAGACTTGAAAACTGAAATAGAGACAATAAAGAAAACACAATCCAAGGGATTTATAGAAACAGAAATCATGAGAAAACAATCAGGAACTACAAACACAAGCATGAAGAGCAGAATATAAGAGATGAAAGAGAGAATCTAAAGAGGAAATAAAAAACATTAAATCTAACAAAAGCTTAACCCAAAATATCCAGGAAATATGAGACAGCATGAAAAAGCCAAATCTAAGAATAATAGGTATAGAAGAAGGAGAAGAATTTCAACTCAAATTCACAGAAAATATATTTAACAAAATCATAGAAGAAAACTTTTCTAACCTAAAGAAAGATATGCCTATGAAGATACAAGAAGCTTACAGAACACCAAATAGACTAGATCCAAAAAAAAGTCCCCTTGCCACATAATAATCAAATAATCAAAACACTAAACATACAGAGTAAAGAAAGAATATTAAGAACTGCTAAGGAAAAAGGCCAAGTAACATTTAATGAAAGATCTATCAGAATTACACCTGACTTCTCATTGGAGACAATGAAAGCCAGAAGGTCATGGGCAAGCATTATATGGACAATAAGAAATTAAGAACACCAGCATAGACTTCTATACCCAGCAAAGCTTTCAATCACCCTAGATGGACAAAACAAGAGATTCCAAGACCAAACCAGACTTAACCAATACCTAGCCAGAAACCCAGCCCAACACGAAATACTAGAAGGAAAGTTCCAACCCAAAGAAGTTGGCTGCACTAACAAAACACAGACAATTGATGGTCTCATAGCAGCAAAAGAAGGGGAAAATCCACAAATTAACATCACCAACAATGACAACTAAATTACCAGGAGATAGCAATCATTGGTCAATGATAATTCTTAATATAAATTCACTCAACTCACCTTTAAAAAGGCACAATACCCTTCACAATAGCCACAAATAGCATAAAATATTTTGGAGTAACTCTAACCAAACAAGTGGAAGACTTGTATGACAAGAACTTTAAATCTTTAAAGAAAGAAATTAATTAAGACACCAGAAAGTAGAAAGATCTCCCATTTTCTTGAGTAGGCAAAATTAACATAGTAAAAATGGCAATCTTTCCAAAAACTATTTACAGATTCAGTGAAATGCCCATCAAAATCCCAGGAAATTCTTCACAGACCTCAAAAGAATAGTACTCAACTTCATATGGAAAAGAAAACAAAACACAAAACTCAGGATAGTCAAAACAATCTTGTAAAATAAAAGAACTTCTGGAGGCATCACAATCCCTGACTTCAAACTCTACTACAGAGCTACTGTACTGAAACATCCTGGTATTGGCATAAGAACAGAAAGAAGGACCAATGGAACTAAGTCAAAGACCCAGATATTAATCCACACATCTGAAAACAGCTGATCTTTGACAGAGAAGCAAAAAAATCAAATGGAAAAAAGAAAACATATTTAACAAATGGTGCTGGCATAACTCAATATCAACATGTAGAAGAATAAAAATAGACCCATATCTATCACCATGCACAAAACTCAGCTCCAAATGGATCAAAGACCTCAACATAAGGACAGCCACACTGAACCTTATAGTAGAGAGAGTGGTAAGTACACTTAAATGCATTGGCACAGACCACTTCCTAACTATAACCTCAGCAGAACAGACACTGAGAGAAACAATTAACAAATGGGACCTCCTGAAACTGAAAAGCTTCTGTAAAGCAAAGGACACGGTCAACAAGACAAAACAACAGCCTACAGAATGGGAAAAGATCTTCACTAACCCCACATCAGAAAGAGGTCTGATCTCCAAAATATACAAAGAACTCAAGAAACTGGACATCAAAAGAACACATAATCCAATAAAAAAAATATAGAATACAGACCTAAACAGAGAACTCTCAACAGAGGAATCTTAAATGGCTGAAAGACACTTAAGGAAATGTTCAACATTCTTAGTCATCAGAGAAATACACATCAAAACAACTCTGAGATTTCATCTTATGCCTGTTAAGAATGGCCAAGATCAAAAACACTGATGACAACTTATGCTGGAGAGGTTGTGGGGGGGGGGGGGACACTTCTGCATTGCTGGTGGGAATGCAAGCTGGTACAACCCCTTTGGATGTGTGGCGATTTCTCAGAAAATTAGAAAATAACCTTCCTCAAGACCCAGTAATACCACTTTTGGGTATATATTCAAAGGATGCTCAATGGTGCCACAAAGACATATGCTCAATTATGACCATAGCAGCATTGTTTGTCATAGTCAGAACCTGGAAACAACCTAAATGCCCCTCGACTGAAGAATGGATAAGGATGGTACATTTACACAGTGGAGTACTACACAGCAGAAAAAAAATAATGGTATCTTGAATTTTGCAGAAAAAAATGGATGGAGCTACAAAACATTATTTTGAGTGAGGTTACCCAGAAACAGAAAAACAATTATCACATGTACTCACTCATAAGTGGTTTTTAAACATTAAGCAAAAAAAAAGCCTACAAATCACAATCCTAGAGAATTTAGACAACAATGACTACCCTAAGAGAGACATACATAGATCTAATCTACTTGGGAAGTAGAAAAAGACAAGATCTCTTGAGTAAATTGGGAGCATGGGGACTTTGGGAAAGGGTTAAAGGGGAGGGGAGAGGCAGGGATGGAACAGACAAAAATATAGAGCTCAATAAAAATCAATAAAAAACAAAAAACTTAAATTATTTCAATTACATTAATCTACATTCTGCCACATGGCTTGTTAGCTCTCCTCAGTATCTTATATCTATTTTCTTCACATATAGCAGGCAAATCTCCCACACCTCAGATTCTTTCCCTGAGTTCCTATCTCTCCCTAGAAATCTGCCTATCCTCTCCTGACTAGCAATTGGCCACTCACCTCTTCATTAAAACAATCATAATGTGCCTTAGACCATTCACCTCTTTATTAAAACAATCATAATGTACTTTAGAAATATAAGGATAAACAGAGACACAGATCAGCATCTTTCCCTTTTAGTCCAATAAAAGAATCTTTATCTAACATCTATAAACTATATACATAAGAACAATGATCAGGTAAGAATTACATTCACAGTGTCTAATCCATTTGTATTTGGTTACTTTGGAGAAAGAATAGAAACTCATCTATTCTATCTTGATGAGTTCAGAATTTTGTACCTCAATCACTTTCTATCATAACTTGCATTACCAACCTAAAAATTTCTTTTTAGACCTTAAAACATTTTTTAGATAAACAACATCAAGTTTTCATGTTTCTCAACTTTTATAAGCTTTACATCTCTATCAGGAGTTTCTTTTTAGAATTTTATAACAAGGAAAATTGTAAAACTATAATTAGCTAGTCTTTCACCCCATCAGAGACCTGAGAAGGATAAAATATTACCTAAGTAAACAGGAAACTCAGAGACAGCAACTCTGAAAACTGTAGAAATGACAGAAGCAGCTGTCTGCCTGTACAGATACCCAAGATTTCCCTGCAACATTGGAGCATCTATCTTCAATCTATAGGCCCAGAATATCTATCTGACAGTCTTTTCTGTGAAGCAGGACTTTTGAAGGTAGTTCAGTGGTTGACTTCCTTTGTGTCCTACTTGTCCAATTGGGACAGCATACTGTCAGCATTTAAGGCAAGGAAAGTTTCTTGCCCAATAGATAACTTTGCCACATTGAAAGCAAACTCTATATGGTGGTTCTTTAGTGCCCATCTCTTCTTTGAAGTAAATTGATGCTGCCAGGAAAAATGTACCTCACTGTCATGAAAAGCCTTATGTTATTACAACACATCTTAGATACCATATTCTGTACATCTCGAAAGTGTTTGAAGATCACCTATCTAAAATACATCTCTGCTTAGCCTTAAATAAATAGAGGAAAATATAAAAAGTGGGAAGAAATCAATAAATCATTTAAAGAAAGCCAAGAAAAAATAATCAAGCAAGTGATGGAATCAGTTCAAGACTGGAAAATTGAAACAATAAAGAAAGCACAAACTGAGAGAATTTTGGGAAATAGAAAATCTGGGTAAATGAACAGGAACTACTGATGCAAGCATAACCAACAGAATATAAGAGATGGAAAAAAGAATCTCGGGCATTGAAGATACATCAGAAGAAATAGGAAAAAGAAGGAGAAGGAGAAGGAGAAGGAGAAGGAGAAGAAGAAGAAGAAGAAGAAGAAGAAGAAGAAGAAGAAGAAGAAGAAGAAGAAGAAGAAGNGAAGGAGAAGGAGAAGGAGAAGGAGAAGAAGAAGAAGAAGAAGAAGAAGAAGAAGAAGAAGAAGAAGAAGAAGAAGAAGAAGAAGAAGAAGAAGAAGAAGAAGATTAACATTCTAACTTAGAGGCACAGACAATATATTCAACAAAGTCTTAGAAGAAAACTTTCCCAACCTAAAGAAGGGCATGACTATGAAGACACAAAAAACTTACAGAATACCAAATAGACTGGACCAAAGAGTCCCCTTGCCCCAAAATAATAAAAAACATTAAGCAAACAGAATAAAAAATGAGTACTAAGAATAGAAAAGGAAAAAGCCAAGTAAAATATAAAAGCAGATTTATTAGAATCATAGCCAAATTTTCAGTGGAGACTATGAAAGCCAGAAGGTCCTGGACAGATGTTTTACAGACACTAAGAGATCATGAATCCAACCCAGACTACTATAACCAGCAAAACACACATCAAACCCCACACACTAATAGTGGGAGATTTCAACACCCCAGTCTCACAAATAGACAGGTCTGCTAGACAGAAACATAACAGAGAAATAAGAGAACTAACAGATGTTACTACACATTTGCACTTAACAGACATCTAAATAACATTTAACACAAAAGAGTATATCTTCTTCTCAGCATCTTGTGGAACCTTCTCTAAAATTTGGCACATACTCAGTCACAAAGCAAATCTCAACAGATAAAAAAAATGGAATAAGCCCTTGAATCTTATCAGATCACCATGGGTTAAAATTTGAATTAAACAACAACACAAACTACAGAAAGCTTACAAACTTATGCAAACTGGATAATTCTCATCTGAATTACTACTGGGTCAAGAAGAAAAAAGAAATTAAATATTTCCTATATTTCAATAAAATGAATACGCAATGTACCCAGGCTTATGGCACATTATAAAAGCAGTGCCAAGAGGAAAGCTTACAGCACTAAGTGTCCACATTAGGAAACTGGAGAAATCTCATACTGTACTCACAACATAACAGCACACCTGAAAGCTCTAGAACAAAAAGAAACAAACTCAGCCAGGAGGAGTACATTGCAGAAATAATCAAATTGAGGGCTGAAATGGGTAAAATAGAGATATAAAGAACAACACAAAGAACCAATGGGGAAAAAGAGTTTGTTCTTTGAGAAAATCAACAAGATTGACAAGTACTTATCCAAACTAACAAAAAGGCAGAAAGAGAGACTATCCAAATTAACAAAATCAGAAAAGAAAAGAAAAGAAAAGAAAAGAAAAGAAAAGAAAAGAAAAGAAAAGAAAAGGGGACATAACAACAGACACTGAGGAAATCCAGAGGATCATCAGGTCATACTTCAAAAACCTCTACTCTACAAAACTGTAAAATCTTAAAGAAATAGAAAATTTCCGGATAATTACTATAAACCAAAATTAAAACAAGACCAGATGATCGATTTAATTAGACCTATTATGCCCTAAGGAAATAGAAGCAGTCATTAAAAGTCTCCCAACCAAAGGAATAAAAAAATAGAAAAGGCCACGGTCAGACATCGTCAGTGCAGAATTCTACCAGAATTCAAAAGAAGAGCTAATGCCAATGCTCCTCAAACTGTTCCACACAATAGCAACAGAAGTAACATTCCTTTTATGAGACTACAATTACCCTGATACCCAAACTACACAAAGACATTACTAAGAAAGAGAATTACAGATTAATCTCACTCATGAACACTGATGCAAAAATAGTCAGTAAAATACTGACAAGCCAAATCCAAGAAGACATTTAAAAAAAATCATCTACCATGACCAAGTAGGCTTCATCCCAGAGATGCAAATTTGGTTCAACATACAAACACCTGTCAATGTAAACCACAATATAAACAAACTGAAAGAAAACTGTCACATGATCATCTCATTACATGATGAAAAAGCATTCAACAAAATCCAACACCCCTTCATGATAAAGGTCTTGAAGAGAGCAGGAACACAATGAACATGCATAAAAATAATAAAAGTTATTTACAAAAAGCTGACAGCAAGCATCAAACTAAATAGAGAGAAATTCAAAGTGATTTCACTAAAATCAGGAACAAGATAAAGCTGTCCACTCTCTCCATATCTATTCAATATAGTACTCAAAGTTAGAGTAATAAGACAACAAGAGAAGATCAAGGGGGACACAAATTGGAAAAGAAGAAGTCGATCTTTCACTATTTGCAGATGATATAATGGTATACAAAAGTGACCCCAAAAATTCTACAAGGGAACTCCTACAATTGATAATTCAGTAATGTGATAGTATACCAGCTTAATTACAAAAAAAAAATCAGTAGCCCTCCCATATACAAATGATAAATGGGCTGAGAAAGAAACCAGAAAAGGAACACCATTTACAATAGCCACAAATAATATCAATTATCTTGGAGTAACTCTAACCAAACAAGTGAAAGACATGTATGACAAGAACTTTAAGTCCTTGAAGGAAGAAACTGAAGAAAGATATCAGAAAATGGAAAGATTTTTCTATGCTCACGGATTGGTAAGATTAACATAACAAAATGGAAATCTTACCAAAAGCAATCTAGAGATTCAATGCAATCCCATCAAAATACCAACACAATTCTTCAGAGACCATGAAAGAACAATACACAACTTCATATGGAAAAACAAAAAATCCAGGATAACCAAAACAATCCTGTACAATGAAGGAACTTCTGGAGGCATCATCATCCCTGACTTCAAGCTCTACTCTAGAGCTATAGCAATAAAAAACAGCTTGATATTGGCATAAAAACAGACATGTGGACCAATGGAATTGAATCAAAGACCTTGACATAAATCTACATACCTATGAACACCTGATTCTTGATCCAAAAAAAGCCCAAAATTCTACAATGGAAAAAATAAAGCATCTTCAACAAATCACGCTGGTATAACTGGAAGTCAACATGTAGAAGAATGCTAATAGATCCATATCTATCACCATGCACAAAACTCAAGCCCAAGTGGATCAAAGACCTCAATGTAAATCCAGTTATACTGAACCTAATAGAAGAGAAAGTGGGAAGTAGCCTTGAAAACATTGACATAGGAAACCACTTCCTGAACATAGCTGTAGTAACACAAACACTAAGATTAACAATTAATAAATGGGACCTCCTGAAACTGAAAGACTTCTGTAAGGCAAAGAACACAAAAACAAAATGGCAGCCTACAGAATGGGAAAAGATCCTCACCAACTCCATATCTGACAAAGGGCTGATCTCTAAAATATATATTTAAAAAAAAACTCAAGAAGGTAAACATCAAAATAACAAATAATCCAATTTTAAAAAATAGGGTATAGCTCTAATCAGAGAATTATCAACAGAAGAATCTCAAATGGCTGAAAGACACTTAAAATTGTCCAACAACCTTAGCCATAAAGGAAATGCAAATAAAAACAACCCTGAGATACTATTTTGCTCCTGATAGTATGGCTAAGATCAAAAACACGGATTACAGTTTATGTTGGAGAGGATGTGGAGTAAGGGGGAAACTCCTTCACTGCTGGAGGGAGTGCAAACTTGTACAATAAGTTTGGAACCCAGTATGGTAGTTTCTTAGAAATTTGGAATCAATCTCCCTCAAGACCCAGCTATACCAATTTTGGGCATATACCCAAAGATGTACATTCATACCACAAGAACACTTGCACAACGATGTTCATAGTAGCATTATTTATAATAACCAGAACCTAGAAACAACCTAGATGTCCTTTAACTGAAGAATAGATAAGGAAAATGTGATGCATTTACACAATGGAGTACTACTCAGGTGAAGAAAAAAAAACAATCTCATGAACTTTGCAGGCAAATAGATGGAACTAGAAAAAATTATGCTGAGTGAGGTAACCCAGACTCAGAAAGACAAGCAGAGTATGTACTCATGCATAATTGGTTATTAGGAGTAAAGTATAGAGTAACCAACCTATAATCCACAGTCCCAGAGAGTAGATAACAAGGAATGCCCAAAGAGGGATGCATGGATTTCCCTGGGAAGGGGAAATAGAAAAGATCTCCTAGGTAAACCAGGAGTGGGGGTTGGAAGTATAAAGGGATGGGAACTAGAGGGAGTGGTTGGGCAGGCTGGGTGCAGGAGGCAGGTTGGAGGCAAGATAAAGGAGGAGAGTAACAAAAGATGCCTTGATAGGTGGGGCCATTTTGGGGTTAGGGAGAAACTTGAAACCTGGTGCCAGGAAAATTCTCAGGAACCCACAAGGATGACCCCAACCAAGACTCCTAGCAATAGTGGAGAGGGTGCCTGAACTTGCCATCTACTGTAAACAGATGGGTGACTTTCCTAATTACTATCAGAGATACTCTATCAAGTAACTGATGGAAACAGAGGCAGAGATCCACAGGCAAGCACTGCACTGAGCTCCATAAGTCTTGTGAAAAAAAAGGGAGGAGGTATTGTATGAGCCAGGGAGTTCATGATGGGGTAACCCACAAAGACAGCTGACCTGAGCTCATGGAAGCTCAAGGATTCTGGACCAACAATTAGGAAGCCTACATGGGACCAACCTAGGCCCTCTGTAAGTGTGTGACAATCCTGCAGTTTGGTCTCTAGTAAGGCTTCTAACAGTAAGAGCAAGACATCTCCTGGTGCTTAGCTGGGTTTTGGTAACCTGTCGTCATGCTGGATTACCTAGATGTAAGGGGAGTAGTCTTGCCCCAACTTGATGTACTATGCTTTGTACAAGCCCTTTCATAATGGAGATGAAAGAACAAATGGGAAAGGGAAGGAGATGGAAGGAGAGGAGGAAGGGGCAACTGGTTGGTATGTAAAATAAATGAAAAAAGTTCAATACAATTAAAAAGAAAAAGGAAGGAAGGAAGAAAGAAAGGAAGGAAGGAAAACCCTATATATATATTTCTCCCATTTTGTATATCTTTTTGCCAAGTAACACTGGCTAATATAAAATTTAAAAAGAAAATTAATAAACTCTGAAAAATTTGAAAATGCTCTGTGTTCTACAGTAATAGATATTCTACCAAGATTTTTTTTTTGAGCAAAAATAGATATATCCATTTGTTCTTCTTGGGGAACAAATTTGCTTTCGATTTCAATAAACAATGAAATTATTTTTAAAAAGAACTTTATTTTTTAACTATTTTTTCTATGATGGTCTAAACCTACTTTTTTTCTTTAGCACCTAAGCACATTTTCAAGCATTCCATAACTGTTCAGAGGTTTTCTTGGTCTAGATCTGGATTTTTACACTCCTGAAGCCATTCTCTGACTGCATGAATTGAACCTTAAAGTGCTAAGTCACCTGCTGCTATCACCCAGGCAGGAAGGGGCAGTGGCAGACAGCAAGCACTCACAAGCCTCCAGAGAAACTGCAGCATTTGTGTACTGGGGCTGCAAGAAAATATTTCTTTTGTCCATCTGTGAGACCCAAGGCTCATGCACACAGTCACTGGCCAGGAGCCATGCCTCTGTGCACTACAAGCACCAAGCCACTTGAGAGACTGTAGGTGCTAGGAAGCCATGTCCAGCTCCTTGTCCAGAACTTTTCTCAGCTATCTCAGGTACTATACTTGCAAATGCAGGCCCCACATTGGGTGCCAAATGTAACAGGTCTTTCTTTGAATCACTTTCTCTTGAATAATGACATGGAAATATCTTATTAAGTATGAAAGATTGTTCTTAGCTCAGACTTGTTTGCAACTAGTTCTTTAAACTTAAGTGAACCTGTTTATATTAATCTACATTCTGCTGCATGGCTTGTTACCTCTCCTCATTACTCTACATCTGACTTCCTCTGAGTCTGGTTGTCAAACCTCCTGCACCTCAGATTCTTTCCCATAGTTCCCATTTCTCCCAGGAAGTCCTGTCTATCCTCTTCTGACTAGCTATTCAGTTCTTTATTAAACAAATCAGAAGGTGCCTTAGACAGATGAGGAAGAACACAGACATATCTTCACACAAATCTTTGTACAAAAAGATTATCCAAACACAGAACTCCTGTGGTTCAATCACATCCCAGAATCGTCAGCTTTAAATGGTGCTGTGATGATTACTGAGTTGTGGGCACATGAGCCTTTTGAGAACAGTTCAGACTCAAGCTATAACAGTGGTCTTCTCTTTTCATAATTTGTGATTAAAGGTCTATTTTATCTGATCTAGGTGTACCTCCTCCTTCTCAGGTATTATGCCTGTTTGTATGGTACCTCATTTCCATCCCTTCATCTTCAGATTATGTGTTTCTGTACTGGTGAAGTAAGTTTCTTGTACACAACACATTTTTGTATCTTGCATAGTGGGCATTTTAACATTCATTCATCCAGTTTACATAATTTTTAAAAGTTCATTTTGCATGTGAAGTGTGTGTGTGTGTGTGTGTGTGTGCATGTGTTTGGGAGGAGCGTGCCCATATGTGCATACAGAAGCCAGAAGAGGACATTGACTCTCCTATTTTATCACTTTCTACTTTATTCCCTTGAAAGAAAGTTTCTCATGAACCTGGTTGAAGACTGGTATCCAGCAAGCTCCAAGGATTTTCCTGTCTCAGTTACCCTGACAACTGAGGTTACAAGCATCTGTAGCCATGTCAAGCATTCCATATGGATGCTAAAGATTTTAACTCAGGTCCTTATGCGTAAAAATCAAGATCTCTTACCCACTGAACCCTCTCCCCAGCCACAGTTTTTAACATTTGGCTGGTAAAGTTAAGATCTCTTACCCACTGAACCCTCTCCCCAGCCACAGTTTTTAACATTTGGCTGGTAGTTAATCTGTTTCCTGTCGAGGTTATTATTTTTAAATAAAACACACTTCTGCTCTTCTATTAATTTTTTCTGTTTACTTATTATACTTCATTGCTGAAAATGAGACCGATGGCCTTGAGCATGATCAAACATGATAGGCAAGTGCTTGGTTCCTGAGCTGTCTCTCAGCCCTGCTCTGCTCTCTCATGCTTTCTCTCTCATGCTTTCTCTCTCTCTCTCTCTCTCTCTCTCTCTCTCTCTCTCTCTCTCTCTCTCTCTCTCTCT
>NW_026067968.1:4138235-4175970 GCF_014885135.2 Alexandromys fortis | reverse complement strand
CGACACCAGAGAGTGGAAAGAAATCCCATGCTTTTGGGTAGGTAGACTTAACATAGTAAAAATAGTCTTACCAAAAGCCATCTACAGATTCAATGCAATGCCTATCAAAATCCCAACAAAATTATTCACAGACTTTGAAAGAATGGTACTCAACTTCATATGAAAAAGCAAAAAACCCAGAATAGCCAAAACAATCCTGTACAATAAAAAAGAAACTCCTGGAGGCATCAAAATCCCTGACTTCAAACTCTACTACATAGTTACAGTACTGAAATGGAACTGAATTGAGGACCTGAATATTAATCCACACACCTTTAAACACCTGATTTTTTTTTACAAAGAAGCAAAACATAGCAAATAGAAAAAAAGAAAGCATATTTAACAAATGGTGCTGGCATAACTAGATATCAACATATAAAAGAATGAAAATAGACCCATATCTATCACCATGCACAAAACTCAGCTCCAAATGGATCAAAGACCTCAACATAAAGCCAGCCACACTGAACCTTATAGAAAAGAGGAAGTGGGAAGTACACTTAAACACATTGGCACAGACCACTTTCTAAATATAACCCCAGCATCACAGACACTGAGAGAAAAAATTAATAAATGGGATTTCCTGAAACTGAAAAGTTTCTGTAAAGCAAAGGACACAGTCAACAAGATAAAATGACAACCTACACAATGGGAAAAGATCTTCACTAACCCCACATCAGAAAGAGGTCTGATCTCCAAAATATACAAAGAACTCAAGAATTGGTCATCAAAAGAACAAATAATCCAATAAAAAATGGATTACAGACTTAAACAGAGAACTCTCAACAGAGGGATCTAAAATGGCTGAAAGACACTTAAGGAAATGTTCAACATCCTTAGTCATCAGAGAAATGCAAATCAAAACAACTCTGAGATTCCATCTTACACCTATAAGAATGTCCAAGATCAAAAACACTAATGACAACTTATACTGGAGAGGTTGTAGGGTAAAGAGAACACCCCTGCATTGCTGGTGGGAATGCAAGCTGATACAGCCCCTTTGAATGTTAATGTGGTGATTTCTCAGATAATTAGGAAACAACCTTCCTCAAGACCCAGTAATACCACTTTTGAGTATTTATCCAAAGGATGCTCAATTGTGCCACAAAGACATGTGCTCAACTATATTCATAACACCATTGTTTGTCATAGCCAGAAACTGGAAGCAATCTAAATGCCCTTTGACCAAAGAATGGATAAGGGAAATGTGGTACATTTACACAATGGAGGACTACACAGCAGAGAAAATGACATCTTGAATTTTGCAGGCAAATGGATGGAGCTAGAAAACATCATTTTGAGTGAGGTAACCCAGACACAGAAAGAAAATTATCACATGTACTCACTCATAAGTGGTTTTTAAACATAAAGCAAAGAAAACCAGTCCACAAATCATAATCCCAGAGAACCTAGACACAATTAGGACCCTAAGAGAGACATACATAGATCTAATCTACATGACAAGTAGAAAAGGACAAGATCTCCTGAGTAAAGTAGGAGCATGGGGACCTTGGGAGAGGGTTGATGGGGAGGGGAGAGGGGTAGGGAGGAAGCAGAGAAAAATGTAGAGCTCAATAAAAATAATAATAAACAAATAAATTAGAAATCACATTGAATCTGTGTAGTATGAATATTTGAAAAACATTCTTCGAATCCATGAGGATGGAATAATGCTCCATATTCTACTGGACACACTTGGAACACTTCACCTATCATTTTCTGACCATCAAAGACCACTTATCTATAATATAAGGGTGGCAGACTGGGAAGCTGACAGTCATCCTGCTGTATTATCCCTGGGAAAAGAACTGTTTAATGTCATAAAATAAATACTCCATCTCTCTAATCCTTCACGTTCTCAGTTCCATTTCATGCCCCACACTATACCTCAGAGGAAGAGATTCCAGGTCACCAGGATATCTTCCTTCCAAAGCCTCTCTTGCAGCTACCTTGTGTTTCTGCTGTTGCTCCTCCTGCACTGAGTTCCAATAAATGATTCATAGCCACAGACTGCGTGTTGTGAAATATTAACTAAGCAAAGATGTGTTACATTTGTTTATGCTGTGATATATTAATTTAACTATGTGAATGTGTGTTACATTTGTTTATGCTGCCTTTGTTAACAGGGTAAAGATGTGTTACATTTGTTTCACCTTGCCTGCCTAAGGCACATGATTGGTCTAGTAAAAAGCTGAATTGTCAACAGCAAGGCAGAAGAGGAGCTGAAAGGCAGGAAGAATAAGTAGGAGTATTAGGCAAAGGGAGAGAGAGGGGGAGGGGGAGGGGGATGGAAGGGGGAAGGGGATAGGGAGAGGGAGAGGGAGAGGAAGGAAGGAAGGAAGGAAGGAAGGAAGGAAGGAAGGAAGGAAAGAAAGAATGAAGGAAGATCAAAAGTCAAAAGTCTTTGGGCAAAACAGATGAAGAGAAACAGTTTAAGTTTCTTATAGCTAGCAAGAAGTGAGTCTAAGATAAGGCTGAGCATTCACAAGTAATATGAAGTCTCCATGTCATGATTTGGGAGCTGTTTAATGACCCAAAAGAAAGTCTACTATAACTCTGAACTCTCCTGAGAATCCTCAATACAGATAAAGAAATCTGGCATCTTATAGGCAGGAAGTATAGCCAGGAGCAACCAGGCAGGAAGTAGAGGTGGGGCAAGAAGAAAAGGAGAATTCTGGGAAGAGAAAAGAGTCAGTCTGCAGTCGTCATCCAGACACAGAGGAAGCAATATGTGACTGCCTCGCCAATAAAGGTGCCAAACCATATGGCTAACACAGACAAGAATAATGAGTTAAGATGTAGGATGTAAGAATTAATTAATAAGAAGCCTGAGCTACTAGGCTAACCAGTTTATGATTAGTGTAGACCTCTGTGTATTTCTTTGGGACTGAATGGCTGTGGAATCAGGCAGGACAGAAAACTTCAGTTAACAAGTCTACAATTCCAACCATAGCTTCTGCCAGAGAAATGGAGAGTCTTATATTCCTTTATGCCTCTTGAACAAAATACCTTAAGAAAAGCAGTTTAAGGAAGGGAGGCATTAAGGAAAGAAGAAGGAAGGAGCGAGGAAGGGAGGAAGTGTGGCTGGGTTTATTTTGGTTACAGTACTAGAAGAATAGAGTCAATCATGGCAGGGAAGGCCTGACAGCAAGAGCCAGAAGAAACTGTTTCTATACCCAAGAAACAAAACAAAAAAAATGTTGGCAGGTTTAAAACCTCAAAGCCTATTTCCAGAGACATGCTTCTTCCAATATGGCCCCATCTCCTAAAGTTTCCACCATTTTCCCAAATAGTGTCCAGAGGTGAGTACCACATGCACAAACATGTACACCTATGGGGAACACTTTGTATCCAAACCACACAGAGGGAAACCCAAAGGCTGCAACCACAAGGTAGTCTTGGAACATGTAAGCAGCTTTGATGACAGCTGACTCACCATCCCAGCCACTTAGAATGCTATCGCCAAGTGCCATCTTAAGAAGGGACCTATTGCTTGAACCTGAGTTGTTCTCCAAAGCAAGAGAAAAATTGCAAGTTAGGGGACCTGGGGACACCCCTGTCATAGAACCTGGGTGGGAGTAGTTATGGATGGAGGAAGGGTTATGTGTGGACCAGCTGAGAAGTTTAAGTAACAGAGGGCTTGGCTGGGGAGAACACAGTGGTTGGTAGCATCACCCACTGGGGTGAGAGGTAGCATCTACTACTACCTGGGGTAACTATGGAGATTGAGAGCACCAAGCCAAGGGCCAAGAACTTGCCTTCCTGCTGTTACTGGGTGGATCTGAGAGGTATCAGCCTGAGTCCAGCAAATTTCTTCATTTTCACAGCCTCCTCCCTCCTGTTGGGTGGGTGAATCTACTTAAAGACTGGAAGGTAGATTGCCTGATTTCATCAGGTCTACTCTGCAGTGCAGATCTGCTGCCTGCCTTTCCCACATTCTATCATGAAGGGTACACCCCAGCTTGGAAGTTAGCCACCCCTGGATGCCCATATTGGGGTGGGAGGGGGCTCTTGAATGAGCAAGAGCCTGCCTGATTCTTGGTGTTGAAGAAAGAGATGAATAGAAAGTTAATGCAGTCCTGATGGTGATTGACAGCATGCTGTTGACTGGACAAGGCTTCAGCCTGCACAAGAGCACCAACAGGTGTGATGGAAACAGAGAGAAGCTACAAGAGATGGCATCTGGGGCTGACTGTCTACACCCTCTGGCAGACTCCATTATTAGACAGCCTAAAATGAAGCTTCGATAACTATCTCTTTTTGTTCTTGTTGTTGGTTTTGTTTTTACTATTATTTCTAGTACATATGTACGTATAATATATATATATATATATGTATGTATGTATGTATGTATGATGTATGTATGTATTTAAACAGGGAACTAAACCCAAGGCCTTGCCTTGTGGGTGTCAAGCAGGTACTCTTCCACTCAGCTACCACCCCAGAATTTCTTGCTTTGATCTAATTTCCTTTACTTATTTCTTTTATTCTCCTTTTTTACTTTCTTTTTCTTCCTTTTCTCTTTTCCCATCACTCATTTATTTCTTGCTTTTGCAATGATACTTTCTTTCTTCATTTATTCTTAACATCAGTTTGTTCTTTGTTAATTTTTCCCTTTTCTGTAGTGTGGCAGTTGTCTTCGATTTGCTTTTATGGTATGGTACCTGGTTTATCCTTACATTATTGCTATGGTGCTTTGCTTTCTCCTCTCTGTGTGGTAATGGGGATTGAGGCCTCAAGAGGTCGCTGCTCACTAAGAATACCTTCATGTAAACCCAGAAGAGTTACCCAGTCCAACAGATGTGCAGTAGAGAAATACAAGAAATCTGTCTAGTTTGGTAGCACGTTCTTATAACCACAGTATTCCAGATAAGGAAGTCAAGTCACCACGATTTTTAAGAAAATCCTGTGCTACATGGAAAGGCCCCTTCTCAAAACACCAGGAGTTGAGAGTGTATCTCAGCTTCATACAACTTGCTTAATATACACAAGACCCTGGATTCAATCCCTAGCACTGAGAAGGGGAGAGGGAAGGAGGAGGAAGAGGAACAAAAGAAAGATGAAAAAGGAAGCAGACACTATGCTTTCAAAAATTCAGTAACTTGGTCCCAAGGTTGGATGGTTAAGAGGCCAAATAATTCAAAGGTCTATGTTGGGGAGATATTTTTTTGCTTTTGTTGTTGTTTTGGTTTTTGTTTGGTTTTCTTTGTTTTTATACCTTGATTCACAGCATAGCCCAGGCTGACCTTGAACTCTTGATCCTCCTGTCTCCACCTCACAAATGCACTGAATTCAGGTATGTACCACCACAACTACCCCATTTGAAAATGACTGATGACCTAAAAGAGCATTTAAATAAAGAAATGCTGCATGAGTGTCAGTTCAAGACCTGGATGAAAGAGTCAGTAAATAGACATTCTAAAAAATAAATTGAAGTTTTGGAAAGAAAAGGTTCAATAAGTCAAATAAAAGCTCATTGGGAAGTATCACTAACAAACTAGGCCAAGTAGAAGAAAGAATACTGTAAATTAAAGATGATGGTAGTAATTATTTGATTTGGAATACAATAATGGAAAAAGAGGAAATATAAAATGGACATCCATGTACAGGAGGCATAACCAAAAAAGATCCTCCACACATTATATTGTTTGCAAAGAGTATGAGTGAAAAAGAATACTGGAAGCTTCAAGAAATAAAAAAATGTCATTTTTCCAAAGCCAAACCTGCTACAATAAGACCAGACCTCTTGACACAAATGCTAAAGGTTAGAAGAACATGGACTAAAGTATTTCTAGCCACAAAACAAACTATCTTCTTACCAGGATTACTAAATCTGGTAGCTATTCTTTAAAAATAATGGAAAAAAAAAGACCATTCATGATAAATGTAAGCTAAATAAACTCAGGACTGTTAAACTATCATTGCAGAATATATTTCAAGCAAATATACACAGAATAGGACAAAAGATATTCACAGCCACAAGATCTCAGGAAAGATAAATAAAAGAATGAGAATTAGAACAGGGACAGACATTATTAGTTCAGTAAGCCAACAAATTTCTAAGATAGATGATGGAAGTGTTAGTATACACCTTTTGCTAACTGTAAATGTAAGAGGTCTTAACAATCAAATCAAAAGATTCTTAATAACTGACAAGAAAGATCCAACTCTTTGCTGTCTGCAAGAAACTCACCTCACTGTTAAAGATGCAGAGACATAAAGGGTGGAAATGACAGTATAAACAAATGGAATACAAAACCAAATAGGAGTAGTTATTTTGAGCCAAATTAATCAGAAAAGTTTTTAAAGGTCACTCTGTATCAGTAGAAGGAAGAATCTTAACACTTCTCAGTCCATGAATGCACTAAATGTTGGTCCATTTTAAATTTAATAAAAGAAACACTATGAGACATAAAGGGAAAGATACATCAAGATGCAGTAATAGTAAGTTACTTCATACATTACTTTTATTAATAAGTAAATCACTGAGACCAGATAAGCATAAACAAAAAAAACTTTAGAATTAAACTATGTGATCAACTAAATAGACTTAACAGATATCTACAGAATAGTCATCAACAAAATGGCAATCTACAGAATGAGAAAAGATCTTCTCCAACCCCACATCAGACAGAAGGCTAATCTCTAAAACATACAAAGAATTCAATAAATTGGTCATCAAAAGAACACATAATCCAATAAAAAATTGGAGTACAGACCTTAACAGAGGAATCTAAAATGGCTGAAAGACATTTAAGGAAATGCTCAACATCCTTAGCCATCAGAGAAATGCAAATCAAAACAACTCTGAGATTCCATCTTACACCTGTAAGAATGGCCAAGATCAAAAACACTGATGACAAATTATGTTGGAGAGGATGTGGAGTAAAGGGAACACTCCAGCATTGCTGGTGAGAGTGCAAATTGGTATAGCCCCTTTGGATATCAGTATGGCCATTTCTCAGAAAACTAGGAAACAACCTTCCTCAAGACCTAACAATACCACTCTTGGGTATAAACCCAAAGGATGCTCAATTGTACCACAAGGACATGTGCTCAACTATGTCCATAGCAGCATTGTTTGTCATAACTAGAACCTGGAAAAAATCTAAATGCCTCTCAACCAAAGAATAGATTAAAAAATGTGGTACATTTATACAAATAGTCTACACAGCAGAAAAAAAATAACACCTTGAAATTTACAGGCAAATGGGTAGATCTAGAAAGCATCATATTGAGTGAGGCAACCCAGACCCAAAAAGACAAATACCATATATACTCACTTTTAAGTGGGTTTTAGACATAAAGCAAAGAAAATCAGCCTACAATTCACAATTTCAGAGAATCTAGACAACAATAAGGACTCTAAGAGAGATATGCATGGATCTAATCTGCATGGGAAGTAGAAAAAGTCAAGAGCTCCTGAGTAAATTGGGAGCATGGGGACCATGGGAGAGGGTTGAAGGGGGGGTAGAGGAAGGAATGGGAGCAGAGAAAAATGTAGAGCTCGATAAAAAAGAATAAATGAGGCAGGATTGCTCAGTGGGTAAAGGTACTTCCTACCAAGACAAAAGATGTGTTTGGAATCCACGAGGTAGAGACTTACATTTTTCTGATTTCCATTCATGCAACATGATGAACATATATTCTTTTCTACCTCACATATTCATTCTCTCTCCCTCATAGATGGATGGATAGATAGATAGATAGATAGATAGATAGATAGATAGATAGATAGATACAGACAGACAGACAGACAGACGGACAGAGAGAAAGAGAGAGAGAGAAATCAGTAAAGGCAAAAGCAAAGAGTAAATTAAAGTAGAAAAGTGTTCATAATCATGTATCATAGTAAAGGATGGCCTCAGGCCATCAGACACACCTGTTGTCAATGACCTCTTGTTAATTGGAGTTCAGATAGCTGGGCACATCATCCTCACACAGGAACACAGAAAAGGAAAGCTAGTCAAGACTTTCCCTTTGTATACAGAGAAGGCTGATGGCCCCAGTCAAGAGAAGTTCAGAAGAATTTGATTTAATAATAATTTAAAAAAGAATAGTCATCAAACACTTAAGGAATACACAACCTTGTCAACAAACCATACAACTTTTTCTTTCTTTTTTTTTTTTACTTAACTGAAATTTTACATATCAACCCCAGTCCTCATTCCTTTCCCTCCTCCTGTTCCCTTGCAATGGCTAAAACATTTGACTATAAATCAGAAGATTCTGTTCAACTTTTGCTAAAAGAGATCATACCTTATATAATGAGCAAACTTGAACAAATTATAAAAATCTCCTTATCTTATTAGATCCTATACTGTTTACTTTTTGTAACAGCAAATACCTGACAAAAAGTCATTTGAGGGAGGAGGTGTTTGGTTTGTAGCTTATGGTTAAAGGGGTACAGTCCATCATGGTGGAGAAGACACGGTGGTGGGAGTGGCTGGTTACATTATATTGCACTCAGGAAAGGTAGAAAGTGTTGCCTAGTGGGACTAAGAAAAGAAATCTCAAGGCCTATCACTTCTTTCAGTCAGGGTCCACTCAATGTGGGAACCAAGTTTTCAAACACATGAGCCTCTAAAAACAGCTCACATTTAAAATACAACATTCCACTTCTGGCCCCTAAAGGCTCCTGACTATCTCATAGTGGAAAATAAATTAAACCCCAACTTCAAATGTTCCTGTGAACTTTTACAGTCACTCCCCCCATACTGTAAAAAAAATTAAAGTATCTTCTGAGACTCAAGGAAAACTATTAATTGTTATTTCCTGTTGAAAAATATTATATATTTCCAGCATGTGATGGCTAAAAGTAAATGCTCCTGTTCTAGCAGGGAGAAACAAGGGAAGAACAAAAAAAAGGCCATTCTAAAGCAAGATTGAAACAATAGGGAAAACACCAGATCCATTGGTTCCAAGTCTGGAGCCTGGATCAGGGTCATAATTCATGATGGAATCATTTCAGTTCCAAAGAATTTGAGTATAAAGTCATGCACATGCATACAGACACACACACCAACTCTGATGCCCGCTAGCATACATAGCTTCCCATGGGGCCAACTCCTTTCTGTGTCTATCTCTTTCCTTGGTAGGTATTGCAATGATTGTTCTGTCTCTTTAAGAGACAAACCACATCCACTCCTTCCCCAATCTGCTGAGACAGGCTAATTTTCAGCTTCCAGCCTGAGTTCCCTCTCTTTTCCAGCTCCCTTTCAGAGAGGCAGCTGTTAGGAATATTTTCCTAATGCGAACTCTCTGCCAATGCAAAATCCCAATCAAGCCAAATCAAAACAAGCCAAATCAAAAGACATCCAGGTTTAATGGGAGTTCTGCACTCTCAGGTAGCCCCGAGGGGCCACAAACGAGACCACTGGGAGGAAGAAAAGGAGATAACGTGTTCCTCTTTTGGGAGTTCACTTAAATATTCTGGTCTGCTGGGATTTGCAGTCCAGAGTGCTAACTCTCAGGGTCAGAGGGCTGGGATAGATGCAAGAGGCTGGGGCCTAAGCTCCCAACTTAACATTCCAGACTCTTTGGATATAGGGGTGACAGAAAATTGGAGTGGTAATTATGACAAACATTTAGGCTCTCTTTGGAAAAAAAGGGCATAGACTCAAATCTGACTACTTCCTGTGGGCACAGGGCGATGTGGAGAAGGGGAGAGCGAGGTGTCCATGTTCAGTGAGAGATGTGGCTGGAAAGGCATCCCATGTACTATCATCGCAGAGATGTCAGGCATCTGTTCCTTGGGGAAGGTGAGAAAGCAGGTGTCTAGGGGAAAAATGTTATCACCAAAGATGAGTGTGCCAGAATGAGGAGCAGGTAGGCCCTTCATTGTGGTATCCTGGAAAACTGGAGTGTGGAAGGCCCTGTCTGCTGGACAGACCAAGTGTCTTGAGTAGGTGCCGGCTTGAGCCTAGAGAAATGATACCAGCATGGGTGTCCCAAGAGCTTGGCAGCAGAGGGGGTGGTGAGAATTACTGTGTGAGGTCCTGTCCATTGAGGTTCAAGAGACCTAGGAGTTAACTGTTTGAGGAGTACTCTGTCCCTTGGGGCAGGTTTAGGGGTATTAGTTCCACTGGTGTGGTAGCAGGAAGACAACTATCAGTGTGTGAATGGAAATGGGACCTTAAAAGGGAGAGGTAGGGTAGGTACCCTGCCAGTGAAGGAGTTTGAACTGGGGAGTGATGGTTAAGGAGAAGGGGCCTTCCATAAAGCAGCTCAAAAGGGCTCAGGCCCATAGGGGAACATGGGGTGGCCCTGAGGAGAGTCAGGGCAATGGGGAGAAGGGAGGGCCAAGATAACCTGAGTTCAATTGAGAGCTTGGTTCGCTGTTGTTTGATGAGTCCCATTATCCATGAGATGTTGAAAGCTTCTGACATGAGCTCCATGACCTTGAGCCACCACATCTGCTGCTTCCCTGGAGACCAGAAACACTTCTACCCATCCTGTAAAAGCATTCACAGCTGTTAAGAGATAACGAAGTTTTTTATGAGTAGGAATATGGGTGAAATTAACCTGCCAATATTTGCCAAGTTGGTGTCCATGAGGCTGGTGTAGAGACTGACATATGTGGAAAGCCCCTTGTGGGTTGGCCTGGGCACACATCTGCCAGGAGGAGTGAACCTGTAAAATAGAATCTTGGAGATGGGTGGGGTCAAAAAGGGGCTCCAAGAAGTAGAACAAAGCTTTGGGGAAGCGGCTAAGGATATCTCCACCCAGTAAAAGTGTTATGCAAGCAGGTATCACTAAGAAAGAATGAGAGGGAAATTGCCCTGCAAGAATGTAGGGCAGTGGCAAAGTTTTAAGTGGGGAGGAATGGGTCCCGTCTGCCCCCATAGCTGAAATTGGTGAGGGAAACTTAAGGTCTGAGTGAGAATATTTACCTGCTACCTGCAGCTTTACCTTAGGCTTGGATAGGGTTACAGGATAAACCAAGTCTGGGCAGCATCAATCCTCTGCAAGGCTGAGAGGTTTGAAGGCTGGCACAGTTTCACTTGCTGGTGGTGATAGTGGACCTCCTTGGTGTGGCATAGAGGACAAGCCCACACAGGGACATTGTGATTTCAGTGTCCAGGTTGCTGGCAGATAGGGCATAACCTCAGAGGAGGCATAGTGCAATATTGTGCCATGTGACCATTTAGGCCACACTTGAAATAGTTTGCCTGTGAGGTTGACTTAGGCTGGGCTCTATCAGAGTATAGCCTTGTGACTCGTTTCCCTTATCCCCATTCCTGTGACCTTAGGGCAGCTGCTAAGGCCTGGGCTTGTAGATTGTTGTAGCTTTGTCTGTCGGGAAGACTCAGCTTATTCCTCTTGGACATTAAAAACTTTAAAGGCCATTTTCACAAATTCCCATATAGGGGTTTGGGGACCATCCTCAACCTTTTTTTAACTCTTTCCTAATATCTGGTACTGACTGTTATGATTGTTCATACGAGCCATGCCCACTTCTTCCCCCATCCACTGAGGCAAGCTGATCTTCAGCTTCTGGCCTGAGCTCGCTCTCTTTTTCCATCTTCTTCTCAGAGAGGCAGCTTCGCTTCTGCCTCTCTCCCCACTTCTCTGCCCCCCCTTTTTTCTCTCTCTGTCCTTTTCTCCTTCTTCCCCATGCTCTCTCTCCTCTAAGTAATAAATACCCAATTCTATTGTGTATGATGTGTCTGTCCATGTGTCTCCCACCTGCTTGATTGCCCAGCTGCTCGCTGCTGGGAACCTGCACCTTCTGGGGACTCACTGTTGCCCGGACCAGCCCAGCGCCACATGGCTGGGCCCTGCCTGGGTCTGGTGGCTCTCCCAGTCAGGAACCCACTGCTCAGGACCAGGCACCGGGACCTGCCGCGAGCTGCTCAGGACCTGCAGGCAAATCATAACATTAAATCATAACACTGACTGAGGAAAAATGGGTAAGCAGAAGGATTAGTAGGAAAGGAACCTAGCTGCTTTTTTATCTGAGAGAGATCTGGAAGAGAAAAGGGAGCATGGGAAGGTCTAGCCCAGTGTGCAGAGGGGGTCCAGGGTAGGAAGTTGAGGTAGGAGGGGGAGGGGAAGGTGGGGAAGGCGGAAGTTGACCTTGAACCAAGAGAGGGGGTAGGGTAGTGTGGGCTTGAGAGAGTGGACGAGGGCCCAGTGCCTCAGGCAGCATGGTGCTGTGAGACAGTGGCTACTAAGGGGGAAGGCGAGAGTGCAGAGCCCAAAAACCATGGACATATGTAAGCTCTGTTTTATTTTTAGGCCCCGGGGGGGGGGGGGTAAGCTCAAGGCTTAGTACATAGGGAAATTAGCTGTTTGGGACAGATTGTATCAGACAGGCTCAATTTAAAAAGATTTTTGTAAGAGGCATTATAGGGGCAACAGCAGATCAGGTTTTGAACTGTAAGTGCCCATTTTAAAGTCTATACCCAACCACATGACCTAAGTCCACTCCAGTGCATCTGGCAAAATGGCTCTTAGGTCCAAATGGGGCTGTGGAAATTAAATGCCTGGCATCCCAAAACAAACAGATTTCCGTCTCAGCCAAGGCTGGTCCTGCCAGTATGACCGCCACTGGGAATCGAACCCCTGATGCGGGCCACGACTTCAGCAGGAATCTGAAAAACAACAAAAATAAGTACAAATGGGTCCTCCCAAAACCCTATAGCATAGACTCACCAAGATGCAGCCGCTGCAGCCCAGAAACTGGAGAACACAGATTGTAAACTGGGGGCTTTCAACACATGGCCTGCCATGTGGAAAGGCCCTATCTTGGTGGGACCTCCAAGATGTTAGAAATATTTTCCTAATGCAAGCTCTTTGCTGATGCAAAAATCCCAATCAAGCCAAATCAAAACAAGCCAAAATAAGAGATATCCAGGTTTAATGGGAGTTCTGCACTCTCGGGTAGCCCCGAGGGGCCACAAAGGTGACCACCAGGAGGAAGAAAAGGAGACCACATGTTCCTCTTTTGGGAGTTCATTTAAATACTCTTGGGAGTGGTCCTGAGCATCCCCCCCCCCCCCAGGGAGGGCTCAGGATCTGGCCTGCTGGGATTTGGAGTCCAGAGTGCTAACTTTCAGGGTCAGGGGGCTGCGACAGATGTAAGGGGCTGGGACCTGGCTCCCAACATAACAGCACCTTCTCTCTCTCTCTCTCTCTCTCTCTCTCTCTCTCTCTCTCTCTCTCTCTCTCCTCCTCCTCCTCCTCCTCCTCCTCCTCCTCTTCTTCTTCTTCTTCTTCTTCTTCTTCTTCTTCTTCTTCTTCTTCTCCTCCTCCTCCTCCTCCTCCTCCTCCTCCTCCTCCTCCTCCTCCTGGAGTATGAATGTACTGTTTGAATCCTCAGGAGGAAAGAGAGAGAGAGAGAGAGAGAGAGAGAGAGAGAGAGAGAGAGAGAGAGAGAGAGAGATTTCCCCCTGTGGAACAAACCCTGGTCAGCTTCCAGGCCTACCACTCATTCAGGGCTAACCCTTCCTCCCTAGGTAATTAGATGTCTCCTAAGCAATCTGACAAGAACTCAAAGTCCATCCCTCCCTCCTCCATCTCCGCCCCTCAGTGCTCTATTTCACTGTTGGGGGTGGGGAGACAGAAAGCAGCCTAGGCAAGATCTGAATTCCTAAGCAATGGCAGGGCAGGGCTCCACTGCCTGAAACGTGAGATAGTTTTTTGTCTGTTTGTTTACTTTTTGCTTGTTTTCCATACAGCTGAAATAACACAGTGTAGATTGATCAAAGACCTTTCCAGGGAAAAACTGAGAACAGGTCCCGCCTCTAACACAGAAGCGACTGCAACTAGGAAGTCAAGCACTTAGGCTGGTACCGATAAATTTACTAGTCACTCAGTGTATTGATGGCATTCTTCTCTCCTGCACATTCTACCAATAGTTAATTGAATGCTTAACTTTCATGGTAAATAAGCTAAAACAGCGAAATTTAAATTTTTGGGTCATGTCAATTGAGTATTCAATTATCTGCCTATTACTACTGAGGATTTGGCTCCACTCTTTTAAGTTGCTTTCTGGAGACTCTCAGTTAAATTCTTTAAAAAATGTAACCCCTGAAGCAGAGCGGGCTGTTAGCTTATTAAGTAATGTTGCTGCTAACGCGACAGCCGATAGAATTAATCCCTCTCTGGTAAAGAGCCTCCAGAAATAAATGTGCCACTAAATAAAAGGCAGGTTGCTTGTTCTTCTCTGATAATAATTGGCAGGTTGTGTTAGCATGTTACTAGAGATCTATACATAATTATTATGCAAAAGAGCCCCTTTTAAGATTTTTTTAAAGTTACCCCATAGGCATTGCCTAAAATTACATATAAAAAAACCTATAGAGACTGTTTTAATGCTTTTACAGATGGCTCTTCAAAAAGACAAGGAACATATGTTTTATATACAAACTCCACATGTTCCACAAAAAAAGATTGTACCCATCCCTGATTGTACAGCTCCAAGTTTATACTCAGTGTATTTTATCAGCTTTTATTAGATATTTCTCAGCCTTTTGATATTTTAACTCCCTCTTCCATTTATTTAAAAGCAAATGACCATTTACTGGGTGGGCTAAGGAAGAATCGGAGTCTTCCAGTCATGATGGGTATCTCTGAAGGCCCAGTTTGCACATCCTCACCCGAAATGGGTATTCTGCAGGAAATTTGAGGCTCAACACTAATGAACTTCATATGCAAATTGGCACCTGAAGGGTCGAGATGCACTGAAATTGAAAACCAACCTAACTTGAGAGAAAAAGAATGTTGCAGAAAGCTTGCCGATGTAGAGAGAACGTAGCCAAAGGATGGAAACATTTGGAATGAGGTCCTCATGGGTGGAGTCTAGGAAACAGAATGTTGAAATGGATGAGACATGAGTAACTTGGAGGCAGAAACAGAAGAAATGTTCTCTTCGGTGCACTCCTACAGCTGCTTTTCCTTCCTTTGAAAATAAAAGGTAAATAGAAAAATAAATCCAATCCTATTGGAACACGTCACCAGTACCGAACTGGTGGCACTTGTGTTGCCAGAAAACACTGGAAGCAAGAAGGGCCTGGCTAAGAGGAAAGCCAGGAACAGCTGTGGCAGCCACTGGATGGAGGCTTGGTACAATGCTCTCTGTGATACGGAGACTGTAGAGACTTTCCCTGTGATGTCAAATTACACATCCATCCAACAATGCACTAACAGTATTAGCAAAACAAAGAATTTTATCTCATCCTTTACATCAAAAGTGACGATTCTCTCTTTTTAGGCACTTCAGGGACTGAAGACCCCCAAACCTTCCAGAGTCCTTTGGATTTATAGTTACTAAAATTTTATTTCTTAAATATGTACTTTTGTACAATATAACAAGAAACCTTAAAAAGAATAATATTAACAGGCATGGTGTGGATTTTTAGAAGAAAAACAGGGAAAAGTGAAATCAAGAAAGTTTTTAAAAAAATATTTTTGTGAGTAATACAGTGGCCAAGGAATGCAAACATAATTACATGTTTCTCAATTTTCCTAGAAGGTCAGAAGAGGTTAAAGCAGTAGGAACAACCAGTAGGCGTTAGGTTCTT
Source organism: Alexandromys fortis (assembly GCF_014885135.2). Classification (NCBI taxonomy): domain Eukaryota; kingdom Metazoa; phylum Chordata; class Mammalia; order Rodentia; family Cricetidae; genus Alexandromys; species Alexandromys fortis. Next base: position 4,160,404 of record NW_026067968.1, on the reverse strand, counting down.
CTGAAGCTTTCACATACAATTAATTGGGGTGCAGCCTGGGAGTCTGTTACATCAGACTGTCTGCAAAATGTACTGAAACTGTAGCTTTACAGCAAATTCTTCTTTCTGAAACTGTTATGCTTTTATATCATCCACATTTTTCCTTCGTTTACAGTTTCAGCTGGATATGAACTTTCATACTTGTGTGGAAAAACACAATTGTTACCTCCTCCTGCACTTGCGGTAATTATTTCTCATGTAACTCTAAATATCCTGCTACCTATTAGGAGAATCTTCCTGAGCTCAGAATTAAAACTGCCCTAAATTTTAAGATCCAAATTTTTAAAAATCTCTCTGTACTTTTTTCCCCCCAAAACATATTTTTATTCATCATTTGGGAATATCATACAATTCACCTTGATCACACTTGATTCTCATTCCTCTCAGGTCCACCCTCCCACCCTTGCACCATCCCCCCAAAACAGACAAAAAGAAAAGTAAAAAAAAAACACCAAATCTAATTTGTGTTGCCCTTATACTCACTCACTGGAGCATGGTCAAACTGCCAGGGGCCAGCCCGGTAGACATAACTAGCTGAGTCCTTCCCCGCCTCTGCCTCCAACAGAAACCATCAACTGTGACGAATCCGTTTAGCATATTTATCACAGTTTTTAAGGACTCTCTTCAATAGTGTCATGTCTAGAATGTTTCTTTCTCTTTTTTCTTTCTTTTATGGGGGAGGGGGAGGATTGCCAGAGAAGCCTTCAATATCTCTAGTTCTCAGTTATGAGTCTGCAATCATCCATACCACTGCCAAAGACGCTTCCTTGATCAAGGATTTCCACATGGTCTCCCATGGCAGATCAGATCATGTACATCAGCATGATTGCTGGTAGCACCACAGATCACAGCGTCAACATGACCTCTAGCAGCAGCATGGACCACGGAAACCCACATGGCCTCCAGTTGGCATCCACCAGATCACAGATGTCAACATGTCTCTAGGCTGAACAAGGTATCTCTCCATAGTGAATGGGCTACAAAAACGCCAGTTCATGCATTCGTGATAAATACTGGTTCCACCGCCAATGTCTCCACAAACTGAGCAAGCCACAAAACTGTCACCCACATTCAAAGGGCCTAGGTTGGTCCTATGCAGGTTCCCCAGCTGTCAGTCCAGAGTCAGTGAGCTCCCACTAGTTCGAGTCAGCTAATTCTGTGGGTTTCCTGAGTCAGCATTGTCTTGAACACTTGTTCATATCGTAGCTCCTCCCTTCCTGTGACTGGACTCCAGGAACTCGGCCCAGTGCTTAGCTGTGGATCTCTGCCTCTGCTTCCCTCAGTTACTAGATGAAGGTTCTTTGATAACAATTAAGGTAGTCATCAATCTGCTTGCAGGGGAAGGGCAACTAAGGTAGCCTCTCCACTATTGCTTAGATTCTTAGCTGGGGACATCGTTGTGGATTCCTGGGAATTTCCCTAGCACCAGGTTTCTCACTAACCCCATAACAGCTCCCTCTATCACGGTATCTCTTGCTCTCCCTCTCCGTCCTTTCCCCTCCTCTGTATCTTTAGTTCATCTTTTCTCCTCCAAGCACACCCCTCCGTTCCTCCATCTTCTTTTTCCAATTCCGTAAGACCTCTTTTTCAAAGCATCTTGTCAGAAGGTCTGCCTTTGCCCAGTTGATTCAGAGCTACGGTGTACTCTGCAGGCTCCATGAAGCCACCACAACTCCCCACAAAACCCCTGTGGGTCTCTCAGGTTCCTAGAAGTGAATCCCAGAGCCCAGTCTGTGTTGAAGGCTACCACCATGTTGAACTGTCTCTGAAGATTCCAAATTTTAAGTTAAAAGGCTTAGGTTTAAATTGTTAAAAGTTAATGACCATAATTACATGGGTTTTGTCTGGTTTTTAGTTTTGTCCTTGCCCTGGTCTGATGATTGATCAGACTCTGGCAAGGGGATGGTTAGCAGAGGCTCATGAGACCCTAGCCTCTGTGAAGCCATGTTTTATACAGGATTCCAAGTATCCAGTGCATAATCAGAAGTGAGTAGCCATCAGTGTGACATCTGAAACCGCAGCTGCCTAGGGCTGGGGCCTTCTCTGCTCTCAGGCATGCGGGCCTATGCTCAAAAGCACACTCCAGATTTTCTCAGCACTTCTCTCTAAACAATCAGTTGCAGAGCACAGCCCCAGGTTGGCCATGGGGCTCTGAGAGTGCCAGGAAACTAACCACTGTGTCGCATGTAAAACTTGACTTGGTCAAACAACTCAGCACAGTTTCTTTCTAGGACTCATAATTAAAACTGGTAATGATCAAGCCTATGCTAACGAACACTTAAAAGAGTTTTGTGATTTATGAAATATTATAATTGTGTCACTAAAATCCCTTACTCTCCACAGGATCGAGATATTCTGACATAATGCAATCATATACTTAATTTGATGGAGGTGGGTCTTGTAATAATAAAGAAACTGCCTCGGCCCTCATAGGACAGAAAATTAGGTAGGCAGAGTAGACAGAAGAGAATGCTAAAAAAAAAAAGCTTAGTAAAAGAGTCGCCATGATGCTCCCACTCCAGACAGACGCAGGTTAAGATCCTCTCTGGTAAGCCAGCTCATGGGCTACACAGAATATTAGAAATGGGTTAGAACAATATGTAAGAGCTAGCCAATAAGAAACTGGACCTAGCCGGGCCAGGCAATGTTTGAAAGAATACAGTTTCCATGTAATTATTTCGGGCATAAGCTAGCCATGCGGGCGGCCGGGTGCCGGGGACGCAGCCCTGCCGCTCCTATTTCAACANATGTTTGAAAGAATACAGTTTCCATGTAATTATTTCGGGCATAAGCTAGCCATGCGGGCGGCCGGGTGCCGGGGACGCAGCCCTGCCGCTCCTATTTCAACATTAATTGACAAATTTTTACAATTAAAGGGGCTGTTTGTGCCCACCCAGATCCCACATGTTCTTCTACATTTGGCTATGCTAACATTAATTCTTCTAATCTTTTCACTTTAGAGACAAAGCTTCCTCTGCTGCCCAAAAACATTTTGCCCTGAAGGAAACACAGCCTAAAGTATATGTTAAATGAAAACATCTAAAAATTCATCAATGGAAAAGACCAGGGTTAACATCGGGGCAAGGTTATGCTTCTGGTTTTCCAGAAAATGAACAAAGTCGCAGACGGCTCCTGATCTGATGCGTCCAACCAGGACATCCAGAGACCACTGGACAAATGAAACATCTGCAGACAGATGATAAACTCATCAAGAGAAGATGTCCCAAGAGGAAGGGCAAGCAATGACGTGGGAAGACATCAAGACTCTAAATCATCTACCGAGGCTTTGGGGAAACAACAAAGATGCAATATTACCAACCCAAAATGAGGCTGTCATGTTTACTGACTGTATTGAATGCCATTTCTCAGTTTCCCAATGCAGAATTCAAATGCCTTTTGTCAAAGGGGATAAAAGAAACCCCTGTAATACAAGATAGTATTATATTGTTTTGTCATGTTAAGAATTATCATTTAGAACCAATTGGATAAAAGATGGTATATTGTTGCTAACTATTTGATCACACTGAGAACCCCAAGTTTACATTTGCATTAATTAAATAATATCAACCTTGGGATAGGAGGCAGAGCCAGAGACTAGTTGGCAGAAAGTAATCATAGAGAATCAGAGGTAGTCTGAAAGATGGATAGAGAGGTGCACAGAGTAGTAGAAGGGACTTTGGATGTGGTGGTCCTTTTTGGTTTGACATAGTGGAAGAATGCTCTTTCTGAGATGCCAGCAAAGTTCAGCTAGATGCTCCTCAACCTCTCTGAGCTAGCAGGTTTTCACCCCAGCCTCTGATCCATGAGTCCTATTGATAGATAGAACAATAGATACTTAGTTAAAAGCTACATTTGATGGCAATGGCAGAAGGCAGATCTGGCAGAACATAAAATTCCCACAGGCTGCTGCCTGAGAAGTGGGTCAGTAACTGTGGAGCCACAACTACTGACTGAAGCGGTACTATATTCAGGTGCAGCTCCCGGGCCAATGGAAAATCAACAGCATATAAATATTTAGTCCCATGAAGAGGCTGTTCTTGTTGAACTGATCTAACTCACAAGTCCAAACACATTAATATGGATTTCCTCATAATTAAGTACTCCTTGGAAAGCTCTGATAGTGGAAACTATAGTTATGTAAAGATTAAAAAAAAGGGAGCATGCTAAAAAGCTGATATTGTTGGACTTAGAACAGTGCTCTCTGTTGCCAGTGGTTTAGAAGACAAACTCTGGCTTTATTTGCTGCATGGCAGTCAAATCTTTTTATATCAGAGGAGACCCGTCTATTGTGGGGCTCTTAAGCAGAAATTTATATGGCATAGCAGTCACCCATATGAACAAAGAACAGTTCCACCTCTAAGCACACCCTTCCCTCTGGTAGTCTTGATTGTCAACAATTTCCTGGCAGGTGTTTCTTTAATGTGTCACATTTTTCTCATACTATTGATAGGTAAATTGATGATTTTTCATAAAGAAATAGACAAAATCTCTTGTAATCTATGAACAGCCGTAATGGTTAAGATAGCTTTCCCTCTTCCTTGACCTTCTGTTAGCTATTCTTATATTCTTTTATGTTTGCCTATGTTAATTAGACTAGCCATGGAGGCAGTGCATTCAGTCATAGCCTTTATTACAACCACTATTTTTCTTTAAAAGAAAAACTTAGAAATGAGGAAATATAGTGGTCACTGAGATCTTTGTGCCCACAGGTAAGCCTAGAGAACCTGGGAATGATGAACACACAGGCTTGTCTCTTCAACAGAAGAGACATGTATACCTGTCTTCCACCCAGAAGGCTGGGAGTGGATGTAGTTAGTAACCTAGTGACCTTTGCTCTCTGTAGGGTCAGGCCTCACCTGAATCCCCCGGAACATTTACCTCACACCCTTCCTCCATAGACTTTTAGCCTGAGCATTGTTTCTTAGTCAATAGGAGTCATCCTTGGAAAGATGGCACATATAATTTGGTGACCTCTACACTATCTGTAAGACCAAGACCACACCATATCCTCCCCCACGCCCTTAAGCTATAGAACCCATCTTTGTGGAAGAGGTCACGTGGACTTTGCAAAATAGTTTCTATGTAGGCACACTTTATGCTTTATGTACACATAAATTGAGATAATTATTTCCAGAGAACTTTTCCCCCAAAATTTCACTTTATGCAAATTCTTAAACAATAAACTTCCCTGGGATAAGACTCTAGAAGTTTGAATTAACGCCAACTACTAAATTTTGTTGAATCAGATTTCCTCCTTGCCTTGTGTGGTCCATTACTCTGTGGGCAGGTAGCATTTTCAGGGACCCACACAATGATAGAGATGTAAAAAGAACTTCCTGAATTTACCCAGGAATTAAGGTCAACAACCGACAAGTGAAATCTCATAAACCTTACAAACTCTGTGAAGTTCAGGAAACAATCAACTGAGTAAATAAGAAATCCACAGAGTAGGAAAAAATCTTTGCTACCTATTCTACTGACAGAGGATTATTAGCTAGAACATATTAAAAACTCAAAAAAAAAAAAACAAAGAGTTGAGCAAACAAACCATTCAATTAAAATGGGCGATGAATCTAAGCAGACAGTTTACAAAAAAAAATTAAAATGACTAAGAATTATTTCAGAAAGTGTTTGACTTCTGTCGTAGAGTTTCTATTGCTGTGAAAAGACACTATGGTCATGACAACTCTTAAAATGGAAAACATTTAATTGGGGATCATTTACAGTTCCATTATCATCATGACAGGACATGGTGGCAGGCAGACATGGTTCTGGAGAGGGAACTGAGAGTTCTACATCTTGACCTGCAGGTAACAGGAAATGAACAGTCATACTGGGCATGGCTTGAGCATATATGTGGCCTCAAAGCCCACCTCCACAGTGACACACTTCCTCCCACAAGGCCACATCTACAACAATAAGACCACACCTCCTATTAGTGTCCCTCCCTATGGGCCAGGCAGTCAAACATAGAAGTCTATGGGGCCATACCTATTCAAACCACCACATCTTTAACAATCGTGGAAATGAAAATCAAAACAACTTTGAGATTTCCTCTTACACCAGTCAGAAAGACTAAAATCCACAAAGCAGCTGGCGACAAATGATGATGAGGGTGTGGAGAAAGACAGCCTCATTTAGAGCCGGTAGGACTGGAATCTGGTGCAGCAGCTCTGCATATCAGTATGGAGAATTCTCAAAAAGCTAAAAATAAATCTACAGTAAGACCCAGCTATGCTGTTCTTTGGCATATACCCAAAGGACATAGCATTCTATACCACAGATGTATGTTCATCAGTGTCCATTATCAATACATGCACTATAGCTAGGAAATGGAAACAAACTAAATTGTCCTTCGACAGATGAATGAATAAGATGAAAATGTGGTATGTATACACTATAGAATACTATTCAGCTGGAAAGAAAAATGAAATGAAATCATGAAATTTGCAAGTAAATAGATGAATTTGGAAAATATTATATTAAGTGAGGTGACCCAAGCCAAGAAAGATATAAAAAAAAAAAAAACCCGCATTCCTTCTTGTCTGTAGATCCTAACTCCAAATTTTCAGATGTGAGCATATAATCTGGAGTAACCACAGAAATTAAGAAAGTAAAAAAGGACCACCTGGAGATCCTAGAGGTGGGAATAACAGGGTACAAGTGATATGAAGGGGGTAATAGAGAAAATGGAGAGGGGGCTTTAGTTGAGGAAAGAGGAGAAAAATACAGTAGAAAGAGGAGGGATAAATAACACTAAGGATGTTTTAGAATGCCTTAATGTGACCTCTTCCTTTAGAATTATTTTATATTTATAAAAATTATTTTATATTTACCTAAATTATATAGAACACATATAAGTGTATGTGTACACATACATAGGTAGCTTAAATAAAGTTTTGGTCCCTGGATGATTATATTTGCCTTAAGAACAAATGACCATGTAACAAAAACTCCAGCACCAGGTGTGGGAGACCTTTGGAATTGTTGGTCATAGGAGTCTATGAGACTTCTTCACCCCCCCCTTAAAATATAGCTTTTTCCACTGTTGGTGGTTGGATTCTTGGAGGTTGGAAGTAAGTCCGTATTGCTGAAGACACCATATACTTTGGACAGAGAACTCAGATGACTTAAGCTGGATCTGAACTGCAAACTTTCTCTCTGAGGACTAAGTTTGATAGGACAAGAAGGTCCTAGGGAAGCTGCCAAAACACAAAAACAATCACAGTTCTATGATTGTTGCTGTGATGCCTCTGAATCACAACAGCGACCATCAGGGTAGGACATTCCTAAGGATGGTATTCAGCTCTCCAGTTGTAATAGTGGCCAAGAGCTCTCTAACTGGACTTAAAGGCCACTCAACAGGAAGGAAATCATATTTGATGCTGGAAACCTAATCAACTACCCAGGGCTAGTGAGATCATAGATCTTAAAGGAGAACCAATTACCATCACTTTATTAAAAGAGCTAATTTCTAGCTGCATTCTAAATACATATCGTTATCCCCACAGATAAGTGTGGCTCTCGTTCCCTCATCAAAGAAGCTTTTTTTTTTTTTTTTTTTTTTTTTTTTTTTTTTTTTTTTGCATTAGACAGACCATTACAGAAAACCACAACTCTTCAAACTGTAAAGCACCACTGACTCCTGGGTGCCCAACCCCGGAGGGTACATCTACAACACAGCTCCTGCACCTGGGTCTTGGGGTTCATCACGGATGATGGAGAGGAGATAGCATAAGAGCCAGAGGACCAATAAGTCTGCTTTGAGAATGTGTCTCCTAAAAATGTCAGGGAAGCTTCACCCATGGTACTGTATCAATATGGCTGCCCAAAGAAGGCTCGGGCAATGACAACACCATTAGACATACTAATGTAGAAGAGGAAAATCTCACAGGGCCTCACCCAGGCACAAAGAGCTGCAGTCAAATGATGAAGAGAGGGAGCATCAGTCCTCCCGGGATGAGCCCCTAATTGGTTATCCAAAACTGAGTGGTCAGCCCTGAAATCATACACATACAAGAAATACTAAATAGACTTAGACAGTGTATTTATATATGTATGCATATATGTACCATTATTAATAATCAGAGGCATGGAAGAAGTTGCACATAAAGGACACAGAAGAGGTTGGAGGGAGAAAAGAGTAGTAAGTGACAAAATTATATTCTATTTTTTTTAATGTAATGAAGTAAAACTAAGAGGGAAATTATAGGAAAATTAAAATTTTGGGAGTCAGAGGAAAACACATTCACAGCTTACTGCTACCCCTGGAATCAAATAAAGGCGGTGCAAAGAGAGAAGCTGATTCCTAAAAGTGACTACAATAAAAAATCAGAGTTTTAACCCTGATTGCTCTTTGGGCTGACGAGGGAGAGGGACTTGATTGGGGGAGGGGGAGGGAAATGGGAGGCGGCGGTGGGGAAGAGACAGAAATCTGAAAGAAAGAAAGAAAGAAAGAAAGAAAGAAAGAAAGAAAGAAAGAAAGAAAGGAAGGAAGGAAGAAAGAAAGACAGGAAGAAAGAAAGAAATCAGAAATATTTCAAATAAATAACCCAATGATATACTTGAAGTTTTATAAAAACAAAAATAGGATGAGCCCAAAATTAATAGATGAATTAAGAACAAAATATCAATAAGATGGAACCTAATGCAAGGAATCAATGAAACAAAAAGCTTGTTCTTTGAAAGGATAAATTAGATTGACAAATCTTTACTCAAACTACCAAAATAAAAGACAAAAGATCAAAATTAATAAAAATAAGATATTAAAAGGTATTATTATGACAAATATCACCATAAACCAGAGAGTTGTTGGAAAATATTTAAAAATCTATACACCCCTCCAAATGGAAGAAGAAATGGAAAAATTATATAATGCATATGTTTTGCATTGAACAAAGGGGATATACTCAACATAAGCAGATTAGTAGCAAACAATGAAATAGAAGTAGTAATAAAATGTCTTCCAGGTCAGACAGTCATATGGACAGACTTTAAGAGCTGACATTCTACTAAATTGGAAAATCTGAAAGAAATAGATGAATTTCTAGATGCATGCAGCCTTCTAAAGATAAACCAAGATGAGGCAACTAAGAGAAACAGATCTTTAACAACTAGTGAGAAAGAAGCAATAAGTAGAAATCCCCTAACTATAAATAACTTAAATAGATCTATAACATCCAGTGAAGCAGAAGCAGTAATTAGAAATTCCCTAACTAATAAAAGCCCAGGGCCAGGTGGATTTCATGTAGAATTCTACCAGATCTACAATGAACTAATACCAATACCATACAAATAACTCTGTAAAACAGAGAAAGATGGCTTCTAAACTCTTTTTTGCAAAAGCCAGGATTATAATAAAAGCAAACCAGATAAAGACACAACAACATTAACAACTCTCTCAAGAATTATATATCAAGCTCCCTGATAAACATGGATGGAAAGATTTCCAATAAAATACTTTCAAACACTATTCAAGAACACATCCAAAAACTCATTTAGCACGATCAAGTTGACATCACTCCAGGAACACAGGAGGTTCAGCATAAGTAAATCCAGTAAAGACACACATGAATGCACTCCAGGTCAAAAATATCAGAACATTTCAGGTAATGAAGAAAGGTCCTTGACAAAAACTTAGCATCCCTTTGTGAATAAAGATCCTGGAGAGGGGGCTTCCAGGAGAGGGGGCTGACAGGTTGTAAAAGCGAAAATGAAGAGCGTCCCAAAGAGAAACAGTATTTCCGGGCATGATGGACAGCTGTACTCACAAACTCAGACATAGGGTGCTTAGCTCACCCAAGGTCAAGCAAGTCAACATTCCAGCAGGGGGAGGGAAGGGGCCCAAAAGCCCCCACCCCTGGCTATTGACAGCTGAATGAAAGACAGGGAAATGGGAAATGAAGGTCAGCTTTCTTCATGGGCGTGGCTCCTGATAAATTGACCACAATTCAGTGAATGGCCCCACTCCTATGAGTATAGGGGTAGTAGGAACTGGACTTGGTGAGCTGTAAAAACATAAGACATGAATCTAGGAGGGAATAAAGGGAGTAGATGGTGGATCTAGGAAGAGTTTGGGGAAATAGTGGAGTGAATTATCAAAATACATTCTATGTTTGTATGAAGCTAAGTCATACCTGCATATACTGTGGTTTTATCAAATCCCCCTCCCTTCTCTCTAACTCTTCCCTTACTCTGCCCCACTACATTCCCATCCCAACTCCATCCATTCTCGTTAAACCCATGGAGTCCATTCAATACTGCCAGTATGCATAGAGGATCATTTCTTCTAGTGTAGGCGGTTTATCAGGGGTCTCATCCCCAGAACAAACTTTCCCTTCCCCATCAGCCAAAAGCGCTCATCCATGATGTAATGTTGACTGGACAGATCTTGTGCAGGTCACAGCTACTGTGTGAGTTCTGTGCAACAACACTGTCATGTCCAGAGAGTATTACTTTTACAGCAGATGTCCACTTTTGTCTCTTATAATCTGTGTGTCTTCTGACAAGCCTAAATTATTCAGGATAGGCATGTTATAAAATGTCCCATTTAGGAATGAGCACTTCATGGTCTCTTCTCTGCACACTGACCAGTTGTCAGTCTCTCTATTAATTATTATTTACTGCAGAAGGAAGCTTCTGTGATGAGTGCTGGGCAGTTGAATACTACGTCTATTTAGCACAATAATAATATTAGGCTCTTCTCTAGAACTTATGACTTACACAGACACTGATTCTGAGTCCAATTAGCAGTACAAGACATAAATTATGGCTTGTGGACTAGGTCTTAAGTCCAATCAGAACATGTTTGTTTACTCCAGTAGACTTGTGTCACTATTGCCCCAATGGGCACGTCTTTCCAGACTGGTTTTTCTTGTAGCTCACAGTTTACACCTGAATAACAATTTTATTCTTCTCTCCTTCAGAAGTATAGTACCTTCTAGCCCTATGGAAGCTAACCAGCGAGAAATGAAGCTTTCAAGTTGGTACTAGCTTGATTTATTCATGTTCTATATCCCAAGTATGTGGTATCTTCAGCAATAGGATATTACCATCAAGTTCCTGTAATGTTTTAGGGGTCCATGGGACCACACTGTGAATAAGAGCTTGAAAGACATAACCCACACTTGATTCTGATCTTCTGATAGCCAATGATACCTGGAAGAAGCATTATCCCCCCATAGAAGGGAACTCCATTTAAACTTGTATATGTACATGTATATGTATGTATATATGAGTATATATATGTCTGTGTATGCATATGTATAATGTATATATTTTAGAAGCTTTTGAATTAATAGCTTTCCATATTGCTTTTACAATGGTATTTTTCTGTTTTATTTATTTTTTATTATATAAAGAAAATAAACAATTTTTTTTCATTTTACATACCAATTCCAGTTCCCACTTCCTACCCTCCTGCCATTTCCTCCACCTAACTCCTTACCTCACTCCCATCTATTCCTAAGAGAAGGTAAGTCACATTGCTTTGAAAAAGGTCCAAGGCCCTCCCTACTATATCTAGGCTGAGCATGGTATCCATCCAAAGACAATAGGTTCCAAAAAAGCCAGTATAAGCAGTAATTATAAATCCTGGTGCCACTGCTAGTGGCCCCTCAGTCTGCCCCAGCCATACAACTGTCACCCACATTTAGAGGGACTAGTTTGGACCTATGCTGGTTCTTTACCTGTCTGGCTAGAGTTGGTGAGCTCCCATTAACTCACATAAACTGTTTCAGTGGGTGTACCCATCATGGTCTTGACCTCTTTGCTCATATTCTCATTCTTCTACTTCTCAACTGGACTTTGGGAGCTCAGTCCAGTGCTCCAATGCAGGCCTCTGCCTGTTTCCACCAATTGTTGGATGAAGGTTCTATGATAATATTTAAGATATTCATCACTCTGACTACAGGGCAAGGCCAGTTCAGGAACCCTCTCCTCTATTGCTTAGGGTCTTAGCTGGGGTCATCCTTGTGAATTCCTGGGAATTTTTCTAGTGCCAGATTTCTTGCTAACCCCAAAATGGCTCCCTCAATCAAGATATCTCTTTCCTTGCTCTCATCTCTGTCCTTCCTCCATCTCAACTATCCCATTCCCTCAAGTTTTCCTCCTCCCTCCCCTTCTCCCCTTATTCCCCTTATTTTCCCCTTCTGTCCTCCCTACTTCCCCCACCCCCATGCTCTCAATTTTGTCAGGCGATCTTGTCTATTTCAACTTTCCAGGTAGATCTATCTATGTCTTCCTTAAGTTCATCTTGTTACTTAGCTTCTCTAGGATCATGAACTGTAGGCTCAATATCCTTTGTTTATAGCTAATACTCACTTATGAGTGAGTACATACTATATTCATCTTTTTGGGTCTGGGTTACCTCACTAAGGATGGTGTTTCCTAGTTATATCCATTTGCAAGCAAAATTCAAGATGTTATTTTTTTTTTACTGTTGAGTAGTCCTCTAATGTGTAAATGCTCTATAGGTGTCTGTTAATGCCATTTGAGTCATGATATCTGTTAGTTCTCTTATTTCTCTGTTAAGTTTCTGTCTAGTCTACCTGTCCATTGGGGAGAATGGGATGTTGAAGTCTCCTACTATTAATGTGTGGGGTTTGATGTGTAAATTAAGCTTTGGTCATGTTTCTTTTACATAAGTGGGTGCTCTTGAATTTGGGGCATAGATATTCAGGATTGAGATTTCATCTTGATAGATTGTTCCTGTTATGAGTATAAAGTGTCCTCTTTCCTTTCTGGTTGATTTTAGTTTGAAGTCTATTTTGTTAGATATTAGGATAACTATACCCACTTGTTTCTTAGGTCCATTTGATTGGAAAATCTTTTCCCAACCCTTTACTCTGAGGTAATGTCTGTCTTTGAGGTTGAGGTATATTTCTTGTATACAGCAGAAGGCTGGATCCTGCTTTCATATCCATTCTCTTAGCCTGTGTCTTTTTGCAGGTGAATTGAGTCCATTGATATTGGGAGATAGTAATGACCAGTGATTGTTAATTTTTGTTTTTTTCAATAGTAGTGTGTGTGTTTCCCTTCTTTCTTGAACTTTGGATTTTTATTATTTAATTGAGCAAGGTAATTGAAGTAGAGGTAGTACAACCCTGTGGCACTCAATCCAGTAATCAAAATGATCGGTGTGAGAATATCATATGCTGTATACAGCATGGAAACTCTAGACAAAGGTTTGAATCTCAGCCCAGGCGGGACAGAGACAAAAGTATGAATTCTGCAGCAACTCAAAATGGCAGAGAGATTCAACTTTATGAATGATTTATAGAACTTTCCACATAGTGTTTTTGGATTGTACTTGATAGTAGGTAACCCAAGCTGTAGAAGATGATAAAATCATGAATAAGAGAGGACAAGAAGAAAAGAACAAATTGATGAGTAATAGTCTTCAACTCTTAAATAACTATACCAATTTACAAAGTTATTTGTAACTAGGTAAATATTTCTATTATGGTTATTTATATTATAGTTGTTTTCAGAAGAAAACTGGTAAAGAGAAATAGTACCATAGGTTTTGTAGCTATGGTGAGTTCACCTCGTCCATACTCAGAACTAGAACTGGAGTCACAAGTATTTTGGTCAACATGAAGTGGGAGTCTATGCCTACTGTGTGCCTAAGCAATTTCCTTTCCAAACTTGATTCATATGACCTCAGGCCCTCAAAGGGTAACCTTGGTCTTAATTATCATTGCCTCTGATACATGCAGACTTAACAAATATAACAAAAAGAACATATCTGTATTTCATCTAAACTTTGGTTATATTTGGTCTTCATTGCATACAGAGTATTTATCCTACATTTTCTTAATGAGTATCTCTCCCCACCATGAAACTAGCTTCCTTGGAATTCAACCAAAGTACAAACAGCCATTTCTTTACTATGTAAGCTTTTAATGTTGCTTAGCATACAGCTCAAATTTAATATATAACTGTTGGAAAAGAAGTCAGGACATAGTCATTATTGCTATTTTACTGCTTTTTAAACCTTAATATTTTTGTATGTGTGTGTTTAGACAAAGGACAGAAAATGAGAAGGTAGAAACTATGCCGTTGTGGTTATTGTTTTACTCAGATTATATTCTTTGCTTAAAACACTAGAGGCATCAAAAAAGAAACAAGAAAATAAAACCCAAAACAAACAAACAGAAAAACCCCAAAGTACTAATGTTAATAAGGTTAATTTGCAAAAAAAAAAATCCTATAGAACAAAGAAAAATATTAGGTCAGATATATCAAATTTATAATAGTGGGAAAAATAAGAAGGCATGACTGATAGGCTTCACAGGAGACTCAGGAATATAGAGCTAGGGATGAGGGCTTGAGAGTTGGTAAAATTCCACCTTCTCCTCTCTTTACAATTTGCCAAGCATTTTCATTAAAACAGTTACCCCCAAAGCTGGAGAGATGGAATAGGAAAAGTACTGCTTGTCTAGAGGGGACCTGTGGTTCCAGCACCTACACCGGGAAGCTCACTACATCCTGTAACTTCAGTTCCAAGGCATCTAAAGTATGTACACACATGTGTGCATATATACACACGACTTTAAATAACGAAGAGTGGTGCAACTACACTACAGATTTATTACTATATAAAATCAATTGTAGGAGGAGGGCCTGCTTGTTTGTCCCAGCCGCCCAGCTAGTTTAGCCCCTAAATAATCACACAGGACCTGTATTAATTAAATCACTGCTTGGCCCATTAGCTCTAACTTCTTATTGGCTAACTCTTACATCTTACTTTAACCCATTTCTAGTAATATGTATATCAACATGAGGTCATGGCCTAGCAGCAAAGTTTCAGTATGTTTATCTCTGGTGTCAGATCCATGGCATCCCTCTGACTCCACCCTTCTTTTTCCCAGCATTCAGTTCTGTCTTTCTTGCCTACCTAAGTTCTGCCAAGGCAGTTTCTTCATTCATTAATGTTAATCATAGCTCACAGAGGGTACTCCTACATCACCTCCCCTTTTCTGTTTAAATAAAAAGGAAGGTTTTAACTTTAACATGGTAAAATTAAACATAACAAAACAGTTATCAAGCAAGAATTACAGTTATAATATTTATATCTACTTTATCTTTTATCATAACTAAGGAAAACTATAACTATAAATTCTTCAACTCCATCAAAGACTCCAGAAGGATATAATATTACATAAGTAAAGAGGAAGTACATTGTAAGCAACTTCCAAAACTCTAGAAATGACAGAGACATGTTGCTGCCTTCATAGTCATCCAAAGTTCTTCTGCACCATTGGGGCATCCATCTTCAGCCTACAGGCCCATAGTATCCAGCAGACTTTTCCACAAAGCAGGAAATTTCAAAGACAGGTCTGCCTATATTGAGAGTTTGCCAGTCACTTTCTTCTGTATCCTACAGAATGTCTCACAGACTCTGGACTTCATAAAGCAGGAACCCCAAAGGATCATCTCACCTTTAGGCAAGTTCAGCAGTCATTTCTCTGTGGATCCTTCACATCCAGTTCATCTAACAAATTCCAAAAGGAGCCTCTTCCATGCTCATCTTACTCTTGAAGTAGCTTGGTGTTGTCAGGAGCAGATGTGTCTCATTGTCATGAAAAGTTCTAAGTTATTTTAAAAAATTTAAATGCAGTATTCTGAAGGTCTCTGAAAGATGTGAAGAATACCTATCTAACTGAAATATATACATCTAGAAAATCTAAGTAGCATGACTACAAGCTTGACTATTTAGATGATTATCTTTAACCTATATTTTTTAATTATGCATTAAATTTTCAAATGAGCTTCACACACAATACCTTAATTAAGAGCAGAAATATACAAATAACAAAATTGACCTTAAATTTGTGTCAATAAAGAAAGATCCATACCAGTGCAAATCTCTATAGCATATCCCCCCCTTTAAATGTAAACAAACATTTATAGATAGACAATATTTGGGAATATGGGAATAGATTTATTCATACTGCTTCCTGCTGATTGGGAGGGGTGTTGTTAATCAGGTCTTTTATGGTGTATCCTGTGTGTTAGGTTCATCTCAGTCAGCAGTTGGGTGAAGTAATTTTGTGGGGGGTGCTATGTCTATCAAAACACATTGGTCTAGAAATATTCCACAGGTTCTTATCCTCTGTGAAAACAAAAGAGAAACCTCTTTTCCAAAGCAACATATCTTTATACCCAAATTCTGAAGTCAAGATACCCTTATAATATACATGCTGGTTTAGCTTAGCAACCCATACAATAAAATGTCTCTCTGTACTTAGTTCATTATCAGTCAAAAAATTCAAAGAAAACACAATAATATAGATAATCCAGACTATGTGTATTTTTCATCTTTATGTGGCTTATTTGTATGACTCTGTCTCTTTAAAGAATTTGCCTTTAAAAAACACTAACTTTATTTTATGACTATACTCTTTTTCTTCTCGCTTCCAAACCTATGTACATTTATCCAACACTATGACCTATCTGGATTTGCCTTTTTTGAATATCTGTAATTAATTTATGACCAGAAACACTTCTTAAAATGCTAAGCATTTCTTAAAACTTAAGCTGTGCCATTATTAGGGAAATACAGCAGTTTCTGCTTGCCTGTCCAGTCTAAAACTTAAGCTGTGCCATTATTATGGCATATTTGGTACTTCTTGCTTGCTCCGCAAGTCCAGCATGGCAGAGCTTCTCACCACCTCTGAGATATGCACAGTGCCCCATAACTAGGCACACAGCTGGTCCATGACACCATTAAACAAGCTGCAGCAGTCTGTTCACAAACCCCACTCAAATTTTCCGTAGCTAAACCTCCTGCCTAAAAGAGTCCGAGTTTGTGTTGCAAGGCCCATGGCAGGAAGCTGCCATTTTGAAACCATGCGGTTGCTACCACTGAATCAGTAAGACCTCTCTTAAAGGAGCTGTGGCATACTACCAGCAAACAGCAAGAATCTGTGTTAAACTCTATAAATTTTTTTTGTCTAGAATTTCTTTTCAAGCCCTCTCAGGCTTTATGTGGATTTAGTTGGCAAAGTGGATGCCAATTTGTTGGAGAGAGGGGGGCTTGTTTGTCCTAGTTGCCTGGCTAGTTTAGCCCTGAAATAATCGCACAGAAACTGTATTAATTAAATCACTGTTTGGCCCATTAGCTCTAACTTCTTATTGGCTAACTCTTACATCTTACTTTAACCCATTTCTAATAATATGTATATCACCACGAGGTCATGGCCTACCAGCAAAGTTTAAGCATGTCTATTTCCAGTGGAGGATCCATGGCATCCCTCTGACTCCCACCCTTCTTTGTCCCAGGATTCAGTTCTGTCTTCCCTTCCTACCTAAGTTCTGTCTTATCAACAGGCCAAGACAGTTTCTTTATTCATTAATGGTAATCACAGCACACAGAGGGGTTTTCTTATGGAATATCTTGTTTTCTTCACTAATGGTGATTGAAAGCTTTGCTGGGTATAGTAGTCTGGGCTTCCATTTGTGGTATCTTAGTGTCTGCAGTACATCTGCCCAGGACCTGATGTCTTTCATGGTTTCCACTGAGAAGTGAGGTGTAATTCTGATAGGTCTACCTTTATATGTTTCTTGACATTTTTCCTTTGCAGCTCTTAATATTCTTTCTTTATTCTGTATGTGTTATATTTTTATTATTATATGGCAAGAGGATTTTTTTTATCCAGTCTATTTTGTGTTCTGTAAGTTTCTTGTACATTTATAGGCATATCCTTCTTTAGTTGAAAAAGTTTTCTTCTCTGATTTTGTTGAATGTATTTTCTGGGCCTTTAAACTGGAGTTCTACTCCTTCTTCTATCCCTATTATTCTTAAGTTTGATCTTTTTATGGTGCCCCAGATTTACTGGATATTTTGAGTTAAGGATATGTTGGATTTAATGTTTTCTTTGGCCAATGAATCTATTTCCTCTATAGTATCTTCAACCCCTGAAATTCTTTATTTTCTCATTTTTTTTTATTGATTTTTATTGAGCTCTACATTTTCCCCTCCGTATCTCTTCCTTCCCCTTTAGCCCTCTCCCAAGGTTCACATGCTCCCAACTTATTCAGGAGATCTTGTCTTTTTCTACTTCCCATGTAGATTATATCTATGTAAGTCTCTCTTAGTATTCCTATTGTTGTCTAAGTTCTCTGTGATTGTGGTGTGTGGGCTGGTTTTCTTTGCTTTATGTTTAAAAACCACTTATAAGTGAGTACATGTGATAATTTTCTGTCTGTGTCTGGGTTACCGCACTCAAAATAATGTTTTCTAGCTCCATACGTTTGCCTGCAAAATTCAAAATTTCAGTATTTTTTTCTGTTGTGTAGTACTCCATTGTGTAAATATAGTACATTTTCCTTATCCATTCTTTGGTCGAGGGACATTTAGGTTGCTTCCAGGTTCTGGCTATGAAAACAATGCTGCTATGAACATAGTTGAGCACATGTCCTTGTGGCATGATTGAACATTCTTTGGATATCTACCCAAAAGTGGTATTACTGGGTCTTGAGGAAGGTTGTTTCCTAATTTTCTGAGAAATCACCACACTGGCATCCAAAGGGGTTGTACCAGTTTGCATTCCCACCAGCAATGCAGAAGTGTTCCCTTTTCCCCACAACCTCTCCAGCATAAGTTGTCATCAGTGTTTTTGATCTTGGACATTCTTATAGGTGTAAGATGGAATCTCAGAGTTGTTTTGACTTGTATTTCTCTAATGACTAAGAATGTTGTCTTAAGTGTCTTTCAGCCATTTTAGATTCCTTGGTTGAGATTTATCTGTTTAGGTCTGTACTCTATTTTTTATTGGATTAATTGTTCTTTTGATGACCAATTTCTTGAGCTCTTTATATATTTTGGAGATCAGACCTCTGTCTGATGTGGGGTTAGTGAAGATCTTTTCCCATTCTGTAGGCTGTCATTTTGTCTTGTTGACCATGTCCTTTGCTTTACAGAAGCTTTTCAGTTTCAGGAGGTCCCATTTATTAATTGTTTCTCTTAGTGTCTATGCTACTGCAACCCCTGAAATGCTCTCTTCCATCTCTTGTAATGTGTTGGCTATGCTTGCCTTTATAGTTACCATTCATTTACCCAGATTTTTCCATATCCAGAATTCCCTCAGTTTGTGTTTCCTTTATTGCCTCTATTTCTGACTTCAAGTCTTAAACTGTTTGTTTCACCTGTTTGATTGTTTTTTTTATTGGATTTCTTTGAGAGATTTATTAATTTTTTCTAATTTTTTGTTTGTCTTTTCCTCCATTTCTTTAAGAGAGTTTTTCACTTCCTCCTTAAAGGTCTCCATCATCTTCATAAAGTTACATTTAAATTTTTCTTCTGCTACTTCTGGGTTAGGATGATCAAGTCTTCCTGATGTATGACCACTGGGTTCTGGTGTTACCATGTTGCTTTTCAGGTTGTTGGATGAATTCTTGCATTGGCACCCACCCATCTCTTCCTTCAATTGATGTCAGCAGTGTCTTTGCATCTTGGTCCAACCCTTGCAATGGCTGTCTCTGACTAGAAAACTGTTCTTGGTCTGCTCTGTACTGTCATGGTATCTCTGGGGTTTTGGAGCAGCCTATCTCTTGGCCCTCTCTTAGTCCTCTCTGTGTAGTAGCAGGCTGTGTTTCAGAGTTCCACCGAGGTTGCATGTGGATTGGAGGGTTTGGGAGCAGGGCAGGATTTGTAGATTGCAGGGTCCCATGGTTGGGGTGGTGGTACTGGAGCAGCCTGCCTGCAGGAAATTCTCCTGCTGGTTTGCTAGGGAAGTGGGCGCAGGTGGGGGGAAGGGCCCAGGTTTTTGCCCTGGTAAGGAGGGCATAGAGAGTATGGTGTCCTTCTGGGTGGCTGGTCAGTCACCTCTTGGTCCTCTGTATTTACTAGCAGGCTACCTTCAATGGTCTTTAATGTTAGTTTTCTCTCTCCAACCCCTCTTTGCCCTACCCTCCTGTCTCCATCCCTCTTTACCCTTTCTGCCTCATCATTCCCCATTCCCTCTTCAAATCTCCTGTGTTCTGTTATTCTCTCCCCCTTGAAATCTCCTCATGGCTTTTTCTAGTTTCTGTGACTTCTTTAGACCTTCAATTTAAACCACACATCTCTAAAGATCCAAAGGTAAGGTCCACATATAAGAAAGCATGTAGTGTTTGTGGGTCTGGGCTACCTTACTCAGAATCATTTCCATTCATTTACCTGAAATTTTCATGATTTCAGTTCCCTTTGCAGCTAAATGAAATTCCATTGTGTACGAGTACCATATTTTCATTGTTCAGTCATCATAGACATCTAGGCTGATTCCATTTGCTAGCCATTGTGAAGATAGAGCCAACATATATAAATGAGCAAGTATCTCTACAATAGGATGTAGAGTCCTTTGATTATATGCCCAAGAGTGGAATAGCAAGTGATAATGAAGATATACTCTTGCTTTTTGAGGAAACTACACATTAATTTCCATTGTGGTTGTATCAGTTTGCACTCCCACAAAACACTGAATAAATGTTCCTCTTCCTGTTGTGGAATATTAGTTGAAGACATGTTGCATTTGTTTAATGATGCAAAGATGTGTTGCTTTCTTTTATGTTGCATTGTGAAGCTGTGTTACTTTGCCTGTCTAAAAACCTGATTGGTCTAATAAAAAGTTGAGTGACCAATAGCTATCCAGGAGAAACGATAGGTGGAAGGGACTTCCAGACACAAGAACAAAAGATAGAGAAATCTGGAAAGAAAAGATCAAGGAAAAAGAGAAGGAGAATAGGAGGACATTAGGGGCCATCCCCCAGCTACACAGTAAGCCATGGAGTATGAAGTAAAGAAAGCTATGTAGAATAGAGAAAGATAAAAGCCCAGAGGCAAAAGGTAGATGGGATAATATAAGTTAAGAAAAGCTGGCAAGAAACACATGAAGCTAAGACCAGGAATTAATAAGAAAGAATAAGGTTCCATGTGATTTATTTAAGAGCTGGGTGACAGAACCCTAAAGAACAAAGAGCCAAAATAATAAAAAAAATTTAAAAACCAGCTATACCTTCCCCCCCCATTCCCTGCAGCATTTGTTGTCATTCCCTGTGTGTTGCCATTGTGATTGGGATGAGAGGCAATCTCAAAGCAGGCTAATTTGCATTTCCTTGATGATCAAGAATGATGAATATTTTTAAAACTATTTCTTTCAATTTTGTCAGGTGGTCTGTCCTGTTTCCAGTTTCCAGGTGGGTCTATATGTGTTTTTCTTTGGATTCACCTTATCACTTAGCTTCTCTAGGATCATGAACTATAGACCCAATGTCCTTTGTTTTTTATAGCTAGTATCCACTTATGAGTGAGTACATACCATATTCATCTTTTTGGGTCTGGGTTACCTCACTCAAGATAGTGTTTTCTAATTCTATCCATCAAAGATGCAGAATTCAAGATGTCATTATTTTTACTGCTGAGTAATACTCTAATGTGAAAATGTGCCACATTTTCTTTATCCCTTCTTCAGTTGAAGGGCATCTAGGTTGTTTCCAGGTTCTGGCTATTACAAATAATGCTGCTATAAATATACCTGAACAAATGCTTTTGTAGTATGATTGAACATCTTTTGAGTATATCCCCAAAAGTGGTAATCCTGGATCCTAGGGTAGGTTGATTTCCAGTTTTCTGAGGTGTAGGGATAAGTCCCACCCCTTAGGGGGCGTGTTCGCCTCAGGCTAAAGTTTTCCTATAAATTTGGCGAGCGTGCTCCCAGCGCTCGCTTCTGCTTTCCTGGTCTCCGCGGGAACGGTGGTTCTGTAAGTCTATTCCTCCATTAAAGCTGTCTATATTTTGACAATCTGTCTGCATTCGTTTACGCCGTTACAAACTTTCTTTGCTTTTCCTCATATCTGTGTCATTCTTTATATGTCAGTATATGTCCTTGTTGTTAATGTTTAAATTTCCATAACAAGCAACAAATTTCCCTACAGTAAATTTTGAAGTTTCCAGGATGAAGATGGGGCCCCACAACATCAACTCAACCTGGTTTTTATGACGTCATGAATATCTTTTTTCTCTTTTCTACGCGCTAATATGAGACCTGTTTTTTGGTACCAACTGCACAAGACAATTTCGAATGGTGCACATTTTTGACAACACTCTGGCCGGACCTTCTCAAAGTGCTCAGGGACTAGTTATAATT